>NC_141586.1:197731-250227 GCF_036417535.1 Chlamydotis macqueenii | reverse complement strand
TAAAAAGGAAAAAAGGGGGGGAGAAAGGATTAAGCTCCCCCACCCCTTGTGCCCCTCCCCCCGGCACAGGGGTCTGGGGGGGAACCACCCCCCCCCCACCCCCCCCTCCGCCGCACCCAGGGCTCTTTGTATGTGGTGCTGCAGGGCCCACGGTTGTCATGGCAACCGGCTGGGGATGGGGGGGTGCCGAGCATTCCCCCCAACTCCGCTATCAGCACCCATGGGACCTCCTCATGGGGCAGGGTGTCCCGTTCCCCCCCCTCCCAGCATCCCTGGGACCCCCAAATGGGGCTGAGTCTCCCCCAAAATGGGGTCAAGACCCACCCCCCCAACCCCCAGCATCCCTGCATCTCCCAAATGGGGCTGAGACACACCCCCCCCGCCCCCCAGGAAGGGACAGAGATTTCCCCCCCCCAAGCACCCCTGGGACCCCCAAATGTGGCCAAGAACCCCCCCCCTCCCCCAAACTGGGGCAGGACGCCCCCCCCCCAGCACCCCCAAATGGGCCCCAAAATGGAGCAGCCCCCCCCCCAGCACTCCGGGCCCCCCCTCAAAGGGGACAGCCCCTCCCCCAGGGTGGATTTTTGGGGACCCCCCTCCCGCTCGGCTCACGCTTGTGGTGGTTGCGGCGGGGGGGCGCCAGGCGCTCCCCCTGCTCCTCGCCCTCCTCCTCGGCCAGGTGCGTGTGCGTGTAGTGGTAGCTCAGCCCCGGGCGGTTCTTGTAGCGCTTCCCGCAGACTTTTTGGGGTGAGAATGGCGCATTTCGGGGGCTGCTCAAGTGTTCCTCCCCCCCCCCGAGATTCGCGTTCCCCCTCCCCCCAAAAACGCGTCCCACTCACTGTCGCACACGTAGGGCTTGTCCCGCTCCTCCAGCGCCGCGGGGTCCTGGCGCTTCCGCACGGCCCCGAGCCCGTAGGCCTGCGTGGGGGCGGGGACACGGACACGAGTGGGTGGGGGGACTCACGGCCGTGGGGGGGGGCGCCACCCCGCGGGTCTCACCTTGCCCTTGGCTTTGTTTTTGCGGCGGGGGGGGTCGTCTTCCAGCTCATCCCCGTCCGGGTCGTGGGGGAAATCACTGGGGGGCTGCTTCTGCAGGAGATGGGGGTCGGGGGGGGGGCCCCCCCCAAAATTCCATGGGGGTCAGGGAGAGCTGGGGGACGGGGACGGGGGCGGGTAGGGGAATGGACAGACAGATGGAGGGATGGACGGAGGGATGGACAGAGGGACGGATGGACGGACAGAGGGATGGACAGACGGATGGAAAGAGGGATGGAGGGATGGACGGAGGGACGGACAGACGGACGGAGGGACAGAGGGATGGACAGAGGGACGGACAGACGGAGGGATGGACAGAGGGATGGACAGGCGGAGGGGTGGATGGAAGGACAGAGGGACGGACGCACCGGTCCCTCCGCTGCTGCCTCCTCCTCCTTCAGCTCGGCCTTCTTCTCAAGGGGCTCGGCGCAGAGCAGGGCCTCCAGCACCGGCCCCTCGGGGAGCCCCCCCTCCTTCTTCAGGGGGGCCTCGCAGTCTGGGGGGGTGGGGAGGGGTCGAGGGTGGGGGAGGGGCTCGTGGCCCCCCTCCCCCCGTGTGTGTGTCCCCCCACCCCGCCCCCCCATGCTCACAGGGCCGCAGCCGCGGGTCCTCCAGGATGCTCAGCCGCCGCTTCTTGCGCCAGCACCGCGCCGGGTAGGTGTAGATCTGCCCCGGGGCCAGGCCTGCAGCCGCCAGACCTTGGCCTTGACCTTTTGACCCTCACCCTGACCCCCCCCCCCACCGCGGACGCCCCCCCCACCCCAGATCCACTCCCCTCCTACCGCTGCCAGCCCCTAACCCTGACCCCAGCCACTGACCCCCCCTGAGCCAGATCCTGACCTTGACCCTGACCCCAACCCTGACCTTAACCCCCTGCCCCCCCCCACGCCCAACCCAGACCCCCTGACCTTGACCCCAGCCCCAGCACTGGGATATCCCGGGTACCCAGGGGCACGGGGGGTTGGGGGGGGGGGTGGCGTGCGGTGGGGGTTGGTGGCCACGGGTGCAGGGGGCCGTGGCAGGGTTCAAGGGAACGGGGCGGGGGCCAGTGTTGGGGGGGGCCCTCACCGGGCCCGCGGTGGGTCCTCTCCATCCAGATGTAGCAGTTGTTCTGGGCCACTCCGGTCTGGGAGTCCAGGAAGGGCAGGCGGGTGCTGCGCTCGGCGCAGAGGCGCGCGTTGTAGCTGCGGCAGTGCTCCAGCGCCTCGCGGTAAAACTCCTCACCGGGGCTGCGGGGCGCGGCTCAGGGGGGCTGCACCCCAAACCCCCCCCCCAGCACTCTCATACCCCAAAAACCGACCCCCCCGCACCCCAACCCCCCCAGCACCCTCTGTACCCCAAGAACGCACCCCACACACCCCAAAAACCCACCCTAGAACACCTCCTGCACCCCAAAAACCCACCCCACACACCCCAAAAACCCACCCCAGCACCCCAAAAAACCACCCCACACACCCCAAAAACCCACCCCAGCACCCCAAAAAACCACCCCACACCCCCCAAAAACCCACCTCAGCATCCCTGCACCCCAAAAAACTACCCCACACACCCCAAAAACCCACCCCAGGACCCCCCACACCCCAAAAACCCACCCCACACACCCCAAAAATCCACCCTAGAACACCTCCTGCATCCCAAAAATGCACCCCAGATCCCCCCAGCCCAAACATTCAACCCAGAACCCTCTGTACCTCAAAAACCCACCCCAGAAGCCACCTGCACCCCAAAAATCCACTCCACACACCCCAAAAATCCAACCCAGAATCCCCTGCACCCAAAAACCCACCCCAACCCCCTCCTCACACCCAAAAACCCACCCCAAAGCCCCCACATTATGGGCCCACACCCCAAAAATCCACCCCCAGTACCCCCCACATTCCAAAAATTCACCCACCCCCAAAAAATCCTTGCCAGGACACCTCCTGCACCCCCAAAATCCACCCCACCTCACGGCCATGCACATCCACCCCAAAAAATTCCCCCCCCAAATCCACGCAAAAACCCCTTCACCCTCAAAATCCACCTCAGAACACCCCCCACCCCAAAAATCCACCCCACACCCCAAAACTTCACTCCAACCCGCCCCAAAATCTCACCCCACACCCCCCCACCCCGAAAATTCCCCAACCCCCCCCCCCAAAATAACCGACCGTACCCCCCCATCACCCCCTCTGCCCCCCCCCCCCCCAGCGTCCCATCCCCCGTGGGAGGGCAGGAGGCTTCGGTCGCTGGGACCCTCCCCCCCCAAAATCCCCCGGAGGCGGGGAGAGGTGGGGGGGCTCGCCGGGTCCCAGACGCCCGGGTCCCTCTCCCCGGTACCGGGGGCCGCGACCCTGCCGCTACCGGAGCCCCCAACCCCCGCCGGTCCCGGCCGCTCCATCCCCGCCAGGTCCCTGCCCACCGGTACCGGGTGTGGGATGGGGACGGGGGGGTGGGGTCCTTTCCTGTGGGTCCCTGCCCACCGGTACCGGAGCCCCCCCCCTCGCCGGTACCGGCTGCTCCATCCCCGCCGGGTCCCCTCCCTCCGGTACCGGAGCTTCCCCCATCCCCCGCGGGTCCCTCCCGGTGGGTCCCTGCCCGCCGTTCCGGGCGGGGGTCCCGGTGCGGGGAGGCTGCCCGGTGCGGGGGTGCCCGTGCAGGGGTGCCGGTGCGGGGGTCCCCACTCACCATTTGAGGGGTTTGTGCAGCGCCGTGGCCATTTTGCGCCGCCGGGGCCGCTCCGCCGCTCGGGCACGGGGAGGGGGCGGCGGGGCTCAACCCCGGTTCTCCCCCCACCCCCCCAAAAAAAGTCCCCCCCCCCCGCTCCGGTTCCCTCCCGGGACCCCCCACCCAGCGGGGAGGGTCCCGGTACCCCCTCCCCCCCCCTCCCCTCCCAGTCCCGGATTCCTACCGGTTACCGGGCGGGGGGGGGGGGGCACTGGGGGCGGGGCTACGCCTCCCGGCTTGCCACGCCCCTGCCCCCATTGGGCCAGGCGCTGTCAATCACCCGGTGGGGGGCGAGGCTGTGCTGGCTGCACCCCTCCCCCTGTACCCACTCGGGACAGGGAGGGGGGCGGGGAAACCCCGGGAACCCTGAGCGCCCACCCCGGCCCGTGGCGCCCCCCCCAACCCCCCTGGGCCTCGCAGCGCCATGGGCCGTGGCTGTGGCCATGGCCTTTCCCCTCCTCCCCCCCCCACCATTGGGGCCTCGACCGGCGCCTCGCGCTCCGCCGGGGGGGAGGGAGGGGCGGGGGCAAGGGGGGGGACCACCCCACCCCACAGATCAGATCGCCCCCCCCAGCCCCACAGATCCCACCCCCAAAGCCCCACAGAAGCCCTCCGACCCGCCTAAACAGCCCCAGTCCCCCTACAGATCCCCCCCCAGACCGCCACAGCCCCCTCCTGACCCCCACAGACCCCTGACCCCCCTTTCCCCCCGTCGTAGCGGCCCCTTTAAGAAGCAACCGGGTTCCTCCCGGTTGCCATGGCAACGGCCCGGGGCTCCGGTTCCTTCAGCGAGAAACGGGAGCAACCGGTATCCGTGAGGTTTGGAGGGGGGGGGGGGGGGAACGGGGGAAACAGGAAAAAAAAATCTTCACACGAGGGCCTTGCACGAGGGCCTTGCACGAGGGCCTTGCACGAGGCTCTGCACCCCTTGCACGAGGGCCTTGCACTGTCGGCACCAGGACTCCTGCACACCTCGCACGACGGCTTGTAGAGACCCCCGCCCCCCCCCCAACCCGCACCTCGCACGAGGGCCTCGCACAGCCTCGCACGAGGGCCCACGTGCCCGCACACGGCTCCACACGCCTCGCACGGGGCCTCGCACAGCCTCGCACGAGGGCCCACGTGCCCGCACACGGCTCCACACGCCTCGCACGGGGCCTCGCACAGCCTCGCACGAGGGCCCACGTGCCCGCACACGGCTCCACACGCCTCGCACGGGGCCTCGCACAGCCTCGCACGAGGGCCCACGTGCCCGCACACAGCTCCACACGCCTCGCACGGGGCCTCGCCACAGGGGCGGCCCCTCCGCCCCGACGGAAATCGCGCTGTTACGTGAAATCCCCCAAATCCCCTCGTTTCCAGCACAAATTAAAAAAGAAAAAAGAAAACCACAACAAAATTTCGGGGGAGCTCCCCCATCGGGGGGGAGGGGGCGGGGTCCCGACCCCCCCCCAGGGCTCTGGGGAGGGGGTGGGGTTAAAGGCAGCTGGGAACTCCCCGTGCCCCAAAATGGGGGAAGGCAGCAGGGAGCCCCGGATTAGGACAGGCGGGGTACTGCAGCCCCAGCCCCAAAAAGGCGGGGTGGGTGCCACTCCCTCACAGCTCGATCTTGAAGGTTTTTTTGGGGGTCCCTGGCGAAGGGGTTGGGGGCCAGGGTGGCATTTGGCCCCCCGAAGCCGCCCATCACCCCTCGAGAGGTTCTGGGAGGGGCGGGGGTGGCGACCCCCCCCCCCGCTGCTGGGCCATGGAAGCCGTGCGACCGTGGCGGGGGGGGGGGGGGGGAGGGGTGACGAGGGGGGAACGGGGGGGCTCCGTCATCGGATGAGAAGAAACCCCCAATATGGAGGGGGGGCTGAGGGGGATGAGGGGGGGATGTGGGACCCCCCCCTCAGAGAAATAAGGACACCCCCCCCGCCGAGGGGCTGCCAGGGGGTTAGACCTCACCTGTGGGGAGAAAAAAAAAACTTAAAAAAGGGGTTCAGGCAATTTCAGGTGTTGCATCATCAACCCTAAGGTGGGCCCAATCCCAATCCTGGAGCATCCGTATCCCTGTGCCGGAGCATTCACAGTCATGATCCTGGAGCATCCATACTGCTGATCCCTGTGCTGGAGCATCCACATTCCTAAACCCTGATCATCCACATCCCTGATCCCTGTGCCAGAGCATCCACATTCCTTATCCCAGGGCATCCAACAGCCCCAATCCCTGTGCCGGAGCATCCACATCCCTGATCCTGGAGCATCCACATTGCTGATCCCTGTGCTGGAGCATCCACATTCCTCATCCTGGAGCATCTACAGCCCTAATCCCAGAGCATCCACATTCCTGATACCGGAACATCCACATCCCTGATCCCAGAGCATCCACATTCCTAAACCCTGATCATCCACATCCCTGATCCCTGAGCCCGAGCATCCACATTCCTTATCCCAGGGCATCCACAGCCCCAATCCCTGTGCCGGAACATCCACATCCCTGATCCTGGACAATCCACATCTCTGATCCTTGTGCCAGAGCATCCAGATCCCTGATCCCGGAGCATCGACATCCCTCATCCCAGAGCATCTACAGCCCTGATCCCTGTGCTGGACCATCCACATTCCTGATCCCAGAGCATCCGCATCCCTCATCCCGGATCATCCACAGCCACGATCCCTGTGCCCCAGTATGCACATTCATGATCCCAGAGCATTCACATTCCTGATCCTTATTCCCAGAGAATCCACATCCCTGATCCTGGAGCATCCACAGCCATGATCCCTGTGTTGGAGCATCCAAATTCTCATCCCAGAGCATCTACAGCCGTGATCTCTGTGCCGGAGCATCCACATTCCTGATACTGGAGTATCCACATCCCTCATCCCGGAGTATCCCCAGCCCCGATCCTTATGCCGGAGCACCCACTTTCCCGCTCCCGGAGCCTCCAGATCCTTGATCCCTGTGCCCCAGCATCCACATCCCTGATCCCGGAGCATCCACACCCCTGATCCCGGAGCATCAACAGCCCTGATCTCTGTGCTGGAGCATCCACATTCCTGATCCCGGAATATCCACATCCCAGATCGCAGAGCATCCACATCCCCGATCCCTGTTGTGGAGCATCCACACTCCTGATCCCGGAGCATCCACAGCCCTGATCCCTGTGCTGGAGCATCAACATCCCTGATACAGGATCATCCACAGCACTGATTCCAGAGCATCCACACCTCTGATCCCTGTGCCGAAGCATCCACATTCCTGATACTGGAGTATGCGCAGCCCTGATTTTGGAGAATCCACAGCCCTGATCCCTGTGGCGGAGCATCCACATTCCTGATCCCAGAGCATCCACATCCTTTATCCCTGTGCTGGAACATCCACATTCCAGAACCCTGAGCATTCACATCCCGGATCCCTGGGCCAGAGCATCCACATTCCAGATCCCAGGGCATCCACATCCCTGATCCTGGAGCACCAACAGGCCCATTTCTGTGCCGGTGCAGCAACATTCCTGAAACAAAGCATCCACATTCCTGATCCGGGAACATCCAGATCGTAGAGCATCCACATAACCGATCCCTGTTGTGGAGCATCAACATCCCTGATCCTGGAGCATCCACAGCCCAGATCCCTGTTCCGGAGCATCCACATTCCCGATCTCAGAGCATCCACATCCCTAAAACCTGTGCCGGAGCATCCACACTCCTGATCCCTGATCCCGGAGCATCCACAGCCCTGTTCCCTGTGCCGGACAATCCACTTTGCTGATCCCAGAGCATCCACATCCCTCATCCCAAAACATCCACAGCCACAATTCCTGTGCCCCAGCACCCACATCCCTGATCCTGGAGCATCAACAATCCCAATCCCTGTCCTGGAACAGCCACATTCCTGTGCCTCAGCATCCACATCCCTGATCCCGGAGCATCCACATTCCTGGTCCTGGAGTATCCCCAGCCCTGATCCCTGTGCCTAAGAGGCAACAGCCCTGATCCCGGAGCATCCACATCCCTGATCCCGGTGCTGGAGCATGCACATTACTGATCCCAGAGCATCCTCATTCCGAGACCCCGAGCTTCCACATCTTGGATCCCTGTGCCACAGCATCCACATTCCTGATCCCAGAGCATCCACATCCCTGAGCAGTGTGCCTGAGCATTCAAATCCCTGATCCTGGAGCATTAATAGCCCCAGTCTCTGTGCCAGAGAAGCCACATTCCTGAACTGGAGCAATCACATCCCAGATCGCAGAGCATCCACATCCCCGATCCCTGTGCCGGTGCATCAACATTGCCAATCCCGGAGCATCCACATCCCCCATCCCTGTGCCAGAGTATCCACATTCCTGTTCCCTGTGCTGGAGCATCCACATCCCTCATCCCACAGCATCTATAGCCCTGATCCCTGTGATGGAGCATCCACATTCCTGATCCTGGAGCAGCCACATCCCTCATCCTGGAGTATCCACTGCCCCGATCCATATGAACGAGCATCAACATCCCTGATCCCGGAGCATCCACATCCCTGATACCGGAGCATCCACTTCCTTGATCTCTGTGCCAGAGGATCCACATCCCTGATCCCAGAGCATCCACATCCTTGATCCTTGTGCCGGAGCCTCCACATCCCTGATCCCGGAGCATAAACATCACTGATCCCAGAGCATCCACATCCCTGATCCCTTTGCCGGAGCATCCACTTTCCTGGTCCCAGTGCACCCACAGGCCCGATCCCTGTGCCGGAGCATCCACATTCCCGATCCTGGAGCATCCACACCCCTAAACCCTGTGCCGGAGCATCCACACTCCTGATCCCTGATCCCAGAATATAAACATACCTGATCCTGGAGCATCCATATCCCTGATCCTGGAGCATCCACAGCCCTGATCCCTGTGCCGGAGAATCCACTTTGCTGATCCCAGAGCATCCACATCCCTCATACCAGAGCATCCACATCCCTGATCCCTTTGGCGGAGCATCGATATCCCTGATTCCTGAGCCCGAGCATCCACATCCCTCATCCCAGAGCATCTACAGCCCTGATCCCTGTGCCGGAGCATGTACATTCCTCATCCCGGAACATCCACAGGCACGATTCCTGTGCCGAAGCATCCACATTCATGATCCCGGAGGATCCACATTCCTGATCCCTGTGCCGGAGCTGCCACATCCCTGATCCTGGAGCATCCACATTCCTCAATCCCAAGCATCCATATCCCTGATCCCTGTGCCAGAGTATGCACATAGCTGATCCCAGGGCATCCACAGATCCAATCCCTTTGCCGGAGCATCCACATTCCTGGTCCCAGCACATCCACAAGCCTGATCCCTGTGCCAGAGCATCCAAAACCCCGATCCCTGAGCATCCACTTCCCTGACCCCTGTGCCGGAGCATCCACATTCCTGAACCCCGAGCATCCACATCCCGGATTCCTGTGCCAAAGCATCCACATCCCTGACACCGGAACATCCACAGCCCCGATCCCTGTGCCGGAGTATCCACATTCCTGATCCCAGGGCATCCACAGACCCAATCCCTGTGCTGGAACATCCACATCCCTGATCCTGCAGCATCCACATCTCACGTCCTTGTGCCGGAGCATCCACATCCCTGATCCTGGAGCATCAACAGCCCCAATCTCTGTGCCGGAGCAACGACATTCCTGAACCGGAGCATCCACATTCCTGATAACGGAACATCCACATCCCAGTCAGCAGAGCATCCACATCCCCAATCCCTGTTGCGGAGCATCCGCATCACCGATCCCGGAGCATCCACAGCCCTGATCCCTGTGGCAGAGCATCCACACTCCTGATCCCTGTGCTGGAGCAACAACATCCCTGATCCTGGAGCATCCACATCCCTGATGCCCGATAACGGAGCATCCACATCCGATATCTCTGAGCCTGACCATTCACATCCCTGATCCCAGAGCATCCACATCCCTCAACCTGGAGCATCCACAGCCACGATTCCTGTGCCCTAGCATCCACATTCATGATCCCGGAGGATCCAAATTCCTGATCCCTGTGCCAGAGAATCCACATCCCTGATCCCAGAGCATCCACATTCCTGATCCCAGGGCATCCACAGCCCAAATCCCTGTGCCAGAGCATACAAAACCCTGATCCCTGTGCTGGAGCATCCACAGCCCAGATCCCTGATCCAGGAGCATCAACACTCCCGGAGTTCTGGCACTTCTGTGCCAGAACAGCCACATTCCTGAGCCAGAGAATCCACATTCCTGATCCCAGAGTATCCACAGCCCTAATCCCAGAGCATCCGCATCCGTAATCCCAGAGCATCCACATCGCTGATCCCTGTGCTGGAGCATCCACATTCCTGATCCCGGAGCATCCAGAGCCCTGATCCCTGTGATGGAGCATCCACATTCCTGATCCCAGAGCATCCACAGCCCAATCCCTGTGCCGGAGAATCCACATCCCTGATCCTCGTGTAGGAGCATCCAGATCCCTGATCCCGGAGCATCCACATTCCTGATCCCGGAGCATCCACATCCCTCATCCCAGATCATCCACAGCCACGATCCCTGTGCCCCAGTATGCACATTCATGATCCCAGAGCATTCACATTCCTGACCCTTATTCCCGGAGAAACCACTTTGCTGATCCCGGAGCATCCACAGGCCTGATCGCTGTGTTGGAGCATCCACATCACTGATCCCTGAGCATCCATATCCCTGATCCCTGTGCTGAAGCATCCACATTAACAATCCCGGACCATCCACACCCCTGATCCTGGAGCATCCACACCTCTGATCCCTGTGCCGGAGCATCCACATTCCTGATCCCTGAGCATCCACATCCCTGATCCCTTTGACGGACCCTCCACATTCCTGGTCCCAGCGCATCCACAGGCCCGATCCCTGTGCCAGAGCATCCAAAACCCTGATCCCTGAGCATCCACAGCCCAGATCCCTGTGCCGGAGCATCCACATTCCCGATCCCGGAGCATCCACATCCCTAAACCCTGTACCGGAGCATCCACACTCCTGATCCCTGATCCCAGAACATCCACAGCCCTGATCCTGGAGCCTCCGCATCCCTGATCCCGAAGCATCCACAGCCCTGATCCCTGTGCCGGAGCATCCACATTCCTGATCCTGGAGGATCCACATTCCTGATCCCTGTGCCGGAGCATCCACAGCCGTGATCCCGGAGCATCCACATCCCTCATCCCGGAGCATCCACAGCCCCGATCCTGCTGATGCGGAAGTCATGGGCACTGCTGACGACCAATATGATCAAGCAAATGCCAATTTATTGTTGATACATCCCGGTTAATATAGCCCTTCTAATTCCGTATCACGCGCAAGCTCTCTACTAATTGGCTAACTATATCATGCACGCGCTCCTAGCTAAAGTATGATTCGTTAAGTCTCTGTGTTCACGCGCACGGCTCTCTCCACCTGCACCCTGCTTCACGTTCAGCCCCCAGTCGCGTATGCCAGCTGTTTTCCTTCTTCTCAAGGTTGCTTCGTTTACTTTCTCACAGGAAGCTTCATTACTTTCTCACAGGCGGCCTCATTATTTTCTCACAGGTGGCTTCAGTACTTTCTTACAGGCGGCTTCATTACTTTCTCACAAGTGGCCTTATCGATGTCCTTGAGGCCTGCTACTCAAAAACACAACAATTCCATTCGGTCTGGATTGTTCACTAAGTGCCCCTGGTACTCCAGGTATCCAACACGATCCCTGTGCCGAGCATTCACATCCCTGATCCTGAAGCATCAACAATCCCAATCCCTGTCCCAGAACAGCCACATTCCTGAGCCAGAGCATCCACATTCCTGGTCCCGGAGTATCCACAGCCCTGATCCCTGTGCCTAAGAACAGACATCCCTGATCCCGGAGCCTCCACATCCGTAATCCCAGAGAATCCACATCGCTGATCCCTGTACCGGAGGATCCACATCCCTGATCCCAGAGCATCCACAGCCCTGATCCCTGTGCTGGAGCATCAACATTCCTGATGCTGGAGTATGCACAGCCCTGATACCTGTGCCGGAGCATCCACATTCCCGATCCCAGAGCATCCACCTCCCTGATCCCTGTACCCCAGCATACACATCTATGATCCCGGAGCATCCATATCCCTGACCCCTGATCCTTGAGCATCCACAACCCTAATCCCGGAGCATCCACAGTCCCGATCCTTGTGCCGGAGCATCCACATCCCTGATCCTGGAGCATCAACAATCCCAATCCCTGTCTCAGAACAGCCACATTCCTGAGCCAGAGCATTCACGATCCTGGTCCCGGAGTATCCACAGCCCTGATCGCTGTGCCTAAGAACAGACATCCCTGATCCCGGAGCCTCCACATCCGTAATCCCAGAGAATCCACATTGCTGATCCCTGTACCGGAGGATCCACATCCCTGATCCCAGAGCATCCACAGTCCTGATCCCTGTGCTGGAGCATCAACATTCCTGATGCTGGAGTATGCACAGCCCTGATACCTGTGCCGGAGCATCCACATTCCCGATCTCAGAGCATCCACCTCCCTGATCCCTGTACCCCAGCATACACATCTATGATCCCGGAGCATCCATATCCCTGACCCCTGATCCTTGAGCATCCACAACCCTAATCCCGGAGCATCCACAGTCCCGATCCTTGTGCCGGAGCATCCACATCCCTGATCCTGGAGCATCAACAATCCCAATCCCTGTCTCAGAACAGCCACATTCCTGAGCCAGAGCATTCACGATCCTGGTCCCGGAGTATCCACAGCCCTGATCGCTGTGCCTAAGAACCCACATCCCCGTGCCGGAGAATCCACATCATTAATCCCAGAGCATCCACATCGCTGATCCCTGTGCCGGAGCATGCACATCCCTGATCCCAGAGCGTCCACAGCCCTGATCCCTGTGCTGGACCATAAACATTCCTGATGCTGGAGTATGCACAGCCCTGATACCTGTGACAGAGCATCCACATCCCTGATCCTGGAGCATCCACACTCTGGAACCCCGAGCATCCACAGCCCTGATACCTGTGCCGGAGCATCCACATTCCTGATCCCGGAGCATCCACAGTCCCGATCCTTGTGCCTGAGCATCCAAATCCCTGATCCTGGAGCATCAACAGCCCTGATCTCTGTGCCGGAGCAACGACATTCCTGAACTGGAGCATTGACACTCCTGATCCCGGAACATCCACATCCCAGATCGCAGAGCATCCACATCCGCGATCCCTGTTGTGGAGCATCCACACTCCTGATCCTGGAGCATCCACAGCCCTGATCCCTGTGCCGGAGCATCCACAGCCCTGATCATTGTGCCGGAGCACCTAAAATCCCTGATCCCGGTGCATCAACGCCCTCGATCTCTGTGTTGGAGCACACACATTCATGAAGCGGAGCATCCACATTCCTTATCCTCGAACATCCACATCCCAGATCGCAGAGCACCCACATCCCCAATCCCTGTGCCGGAGCATCCACAATCCTCATCCCTGTGCTGGAGCATCAACATCCCTGATCCTGGATCATCTACATCCCTGATTCCAGAGCATCCACAGCCCTGATCCCTGTACCGGAGAACCCACATCCCTGATCCCTGATCCCAGAGCATCCACAGCCCTGATCCCAGAGCATCCACAGCCCTGATCCCTGTGCTGGACCATAAACATTCCTGATGTTGGAGTATGCACAGCCCTGATACCTGTGACAGAGCATCCACATCCCTGATCCCTGATCCTTGAGCATCCACATTCCTGATCCTGGAACATCCACATCCCTGATCCCTGTGCTGGGCATCCACATTCCCAATCCTCGAACATCCACATCCCCGATCCCTGTTGCGGAGTATCCACATCCCTGATACCGGAGCATCCACAGCCCTGATCCCAGTGCCGGTGCATCCACATCCGGATCTCTCAGCCGGGGCATCCACATCCCTCATCCCAGAGCATCTACAGCCCTGATCCATGTGACGGAGCATAAACATTCCTGATCCCAGGGCATTCACATCCCTCATCCCGCAGCATCCACAGCCACTAATCCTGTGCCCCAGCATCCACATTCATGATCCCAGAGCATTCACATTCCTGATCCTTATTCCTGGAGAATACCCTTTGCTGATCCTGGACCATCCACAGGCCCGATCCCTGTGCTGGAGCATCAACATTCCTGATGCTGGAGTATGCACAGCCCTGATCCCTGTTGCGGAGCATCCACCTCCCCAATCCCTGTACCCCAGCATCCACATCCCTCATCCCAGAGCATCTACAGCCCTGATTCCTGTGCCCAGAGCATCCGCATTCATGACCCCAGAACATCCACATCCCTCATCCCGGAGCATCCACAGCCACGATTCCTGTGCCCTAGCATCCACATTCATGATCCCGGAGGATCCACATTCCTGATCCCTGTGCCAGAGCATCCATATCCCTGATCCCACAGCATCCACATTCCTGACCCCCGAGCATCCACATCCCGGATCCCTGTGCCACAGCATCCACATTCCCGATCCCAGGGCATCCACATCCCTGATAATTGTACCTGAGCATCCAAATCGCTGATCCTGGAGCAACAACCACACCGATCTCTGTGCCGGAGCAGCCGCATTCCTGAACCAGAGAATCCACATTCCTAATCCCGGAACATCCACATCCCAGATTGCAGAGCATCCACATCCCGGATCTCTGAGCTGGAGAATCGACATCCCTCATCCCAGAGCATCTACAGCCCTGATCGCTCTGATGGAGCATCCACATTCCGGATCCCGGAGCATCGACATCCCTCATGCTGGAGTATCCACAGCCCCGATCCATATGAACGAGCATCCACATTCATGATCACGGAGCATCCACAGGCCCGATCCCTGTGCTGGAGCATCCACAGCCCTGATCTTTGTGCTGGAACATCCACATTCCTGATGCCAGAGCATCCACATTCCTGAAGCCCAAGCATCCACATCCCGGATCCCTGTGCCAGAGCATCCACAATGCTCATCCTTGTGCTGGAGCATCAACTTCCCTAATCCTGGAGCATCCACATCCCTGATTCCAGAGCATCCACAGCCCTGATCCCTGATCCCGGAGCATCCACATTCCTGATCCCGGAGCATCCACATCCCAGATCGCAGAATATCCATACCCCTGATCCTGGAGCATCAACAGCCCTGATCCCTGTGCCGGAGCATCCACATTCCTGATGCTGGAGTATGCACAGCCCTGGTGCTGGAGAATCCACTGCCCCGATCTTTTTGCTGGAGCATCCGCATTCCTGATCACTGTGCCGGAACATCCACGTCCCTGATCCTCGTGCCGGAGCATCCAGATCCCTAATCCCGGAGCATCCACATCCCTGATCCTGGAGCATGCACATCCCTGATCCCTGTGCCAGACCATCCACATTCCTGATCCCAGAGCATATACATCCCTCATCCTGGATCACAGCCACGATCCCTCTGCCCCAGCATCCACATTCATGATCCCAGAGCATTCAAATTCCTGATCCTTATTCCCGGAGAATCCACATCCCGATCCCGGAGCATCCACATCCCAGATCCCTGTGCTGGAGCATCCACATTCCCGATCCCGGAGCATCCATATCCCTAAACCCGGTGCCGGAGCATCCACACTCCTGATCCCTGATCCCGGAAAATCCACATCCCAGATCACGGAGGATCCACATCCCTGATCCCTTTGCCGGAGCATCCACATTCGTGTTCCCAGCACACGCACATGCCCGATCCCTGTGCCGGAGTATCCACATCCCTGATCCCAGAGTATCCACAGCCCAGATCCCTGTGCCGAAGCATCCAGATTCCCGACCTCGGAGCATCCGCATCACTAAACCCCGTGCCGGAGCATCTACAGCACTGATCCCTGTGATCCCGGAGCATCCACATCCCTCACCCCGGAGTATCCACATCTTTCATCCCGGAGTATCCACAGGCCTGATCCATATGCCCGAGCATCCACATTCCTGATCCCAGGGCATCCACAGCCCCAATCCCTGTGCCGGAACATCCACATCCCTGATCCTGGAGCATCAACAATCCCAATCCCTGTCCCAGAACAGCCACATTCCTGAGCCAGAGCATCCACATTCCTGATCCCTGAGTATCCACAGCCCTGATCCCTGTACCGGAGAATGCACATCCCCGACCCCTGATCCCGGAGCATCCACTGGCCCGATCCCTGTGTTGGAGCATCCACTTCACTGAACCCCGAGCATCCACATCCCAGATCCCTGTGCCGGAGTATCCACATCCCTGATCCTGGAGCATCCACATCCATGATCCCTGTGCCTGAACATCCACATTCCCGATCCCGGAGCATCCACATCCATGATCCCTGTGCCGGAGCATCCACATTCCGGATCCCAGAGCATCCACATTCCTGAACCCCAAGCATCCACATCCCGGATCCCTGTGCCACAGCATTCACATTCCTGATCCCAGGGCATCCACATCCCTCATCATTGTGCCAGAGCATCCAAATCGCTGATCCTGGAGCATCCACATCTGTAATCCCTGAGATTCCACATCACTGATCCCTGTGCCGGAGGACCCACTTCCCTGATCCCGGAGCATCCACAGCCCTGATACCTGTGGTGGAGCATCCACATTCCTGATGCTGGAGTATGCACAGCCCTGTTGCGGAGCATCCGCATTCATGACCCCAGAACATCCACATCCCTCATCCCGGAGCATCCACAGGCCCGATCTCTGTGCCGAACATCCACATTCATGATCCCAGAGGATCCACATTCCTGATCCCTGTGCCAGAGCATCCATATCCCTGATCCCACAGCATCCACATTCCTGACCCCCGAGCATCCACATCCCGGATCCCTGTGCCACAGCATCCACATTCCCGATCCCAGGGCATCCACATCCCTGATCATTGTGCCTGAGCATCCAAATCGCTGATCCTGGAGCATCAACCACCCCGATCTCTGTGCCGAAGCAGCCACATTCCTGAACCAGAGAATCCACATTCCTAATCCCGGAACATCCACATCCCAGATTGCAGAGCATCCACATCCTGGATCTCTAAGTCGGAGAATCGACATCCCTCATCCCAGAGCATCTACAGCCCTGATCGCTCTGATGGAGCATCCACATTCCAGAACCCCAAGCATCCACATCATAGAGACATAGAATCATAGAATCATAGAACGGTTTGGGTTGGAAGGGACCTTCAAAGGTCATCTAGTCCAACCCCCTGCAAGGAGCAGGGACATCCCTGACTAGACCAGGTTGCTCAGAGCCTCATCCAGCCTGGCCTTGAACGTTTCCAGGGATGGGGCCTCCACCACCTTTCTGGGAAACCTGTTCCAGTGTTCTATAACTCGCATCGTAAAAAATTTTTTCCTAATTTCTAATCTAAATCTACCCCCCACTATTTTAAAACCATTACCTCTCGTCCTATCGCAACAGGCCCTACTAAACAGCCTCTCCCCATCTTTCTTGTAGGCCCCCTTGAGGTACTGGAAGACCGCTATCAGGTCTCTGCGGAGCCTCCTCTTCTCCAGGCTGAACAGCCCCAGCTCTCTCAGCCTGTCCTCATAAGAGAGGTGCTCCAGCCCTTTTATCATCTTCGTGGCCTCCTCTGGACCTTCTCCAACTGGTCTATGTCCTTCTTGTGTTGGGGGCTCCAGAGCTGGACGCAGCGCTGCAGGTGGGGTCTCACCAGGGCAGAGTAGAGGGGGAGAATCACCTCCCTCGACCTGCTGGCCACGCTTCTCCTGATGCAGCCCAGGATGCGGTTGGTCTTCTGGGCACAAGGGCGCATTGCCTGCTCATCTTGAGCTTCTCAGCCACCAGCACTCCCAAGTCCTTCTCCTCAGGGCTGCTCTCGATCCAATCCCCGCCCAGCCTGGATTTGTGCCTGGGATTGCCACGGCCCAGGAGCAGGACCTTGCACTTGGCCTGGTTGAACTTCATGAGGTTGGCACGGGCCCACCTCTCCAGCCTGTCCAGGTCCCTCTGGATGGCATCCCTCCCTTCCAGCGTGTCGACGGCACCACACAGCTTGGTGTCATCGGCGAACTTGCTGAGGGTGCACTCCGTCCCACTGTCCATGTCGCCAACAAAGATGTTGAACAGGGCCGGGCCCAGCACGGACCCCTGAGGGACGCCACTCGTGACCGGTCTCCACATGGACATCGAGCCGTTGGCCACCACTCTCTGAGTGCGGCCATCCAGCCAACTCCTTATCCACCGAGTGCTCCGTCCATCAAACCCATGTCTCTCCAGTTTAGAGAGAAGGACGCCGTGCGGGACAGTGTCAGAAGCTTTGCACAAGTCCAGGTAGATGATGTCAGTTGCTCGTCCCTTGTCCACCGATGCCGTCACCCCGTCATAGAAGGCCACCAAACTGGTCAGGCACGCTCTGCCCTTGGTGAAGCCATGTTGGCTGTCACCAACCACCTCCTTGCTCTCCATGTGCCTGAGCGTGGTTTCCAGGAGAATCTGCTCCATGACCTTGCCAGGCACAGAGCTGAGGCTGACCGGCCTGGAGTTGCCCGGGTCCTCCTTGTTCCCCTTTTTAAAAATTGGGGTTATGTTCCCTCTCTTCCAGTCATCGGGGACCTCACCACACCGCCACAGCTTCTCAAATATGATGGCCAGTGGCTTGGCAACTTCATCCGCCAGTTCCCTCAGGACCCATGGATGGATCTCATCAGGTCCCATGGACTTGTGCACCTTTAAGTTCCTCAGATGATCCCCAACCTGCTCTTCCAGTACAGTGGGCGGTTCTTCATCCTTGCAGTCCTTGCTTGCATCCCCAATCCCTGTGCCAGAGCATCCACATTCCTTATCCCTGTGCTGGAGCATCCACATCCCTGATTCCAGAGCATCCACAGCCCTGATCCCTGTGCCGGAGCATTCACATCCCTGATACCGGAACATTCATAGCCACGATCCCTGTGCCAGAGCATCCACATCCCTGAACCCAGAGCATCCAGATTCCCGATCCCGGAGCATCCACATCCCTAAAACCTGTGCCGGACCATCCACATTCCTGATCCTGGACCATCCACATCCCTGATCCTGGACCATCCACATCCCTCATCCTGGAGTATCCACAGCCCCGATCCAGATGCCCGATCATCCACATTCATGATCACGGAGCATCCACAGGCCAGATCCCTGTGCTTGAGCATCCACATCCCTGACCCCGGAACATCGAGATCCCTGATCCCTTTGCCGGAGCATCCACATCCCCGATCCCTCTGCCGGAGAATCCACTTGGCTGATCCGGGAGCTTCCACATGCCTCATCCCAGAGCATCCACAGCCCACATCCCTGTTCCGGAGCATCCACACTCCTGATCCCCGATCCCAGAACATCCACATCCCTGACCCCAGACCATCCATATCCCTGATCCCTGAGCATCCACAGCCCCGATCCCTGTTCCGGAGCATCCACATTCGGGATCCCGGAGCATCCACATCCCTAAACCCTGTGCCAGAGCATCCACACTCCTGATCCCTGATCCTGGACCATCCACATCCGTGATCCTGGAGCATCCACATCCCCGATCTCAGAGCATCCACAGCCCTGATCCCTGTGCAGGAGAATCCACTTTGCTGATCCCATACCATCCCCATCCCTCATCCCGGAGCATCTACATCCCAGATTCTTAATCCCGGAGCATCCACAGCCCCAATCCCTGTGGCGGAGCATCCACATCACTGATCCCTGAGCCGGAGCATCCACACTCCTGATCACTGATCCCGGAATATCCACATCCCTGATCCTAGAGTATCCACATCCCTGATCCCGGATCATCCACAGCCCCAATCCCTGTGCCGTAGCATCAACATCCTTGATTCCAGAGGATCTGCAGCCCTGATCCCTCCGATGGAGCATCCACATTCCTGATCCCGGAGCATCCACATCCCTCATTGCGGAGCATCCACAGCCCCGATCCCTGTGCCGAGCATCCACATCCCTAATCCTGGAGCATCCACATCCCTCATCATTGTGCCAGAGCATCCAAATCCCTGATCCTGGAGCATCAACAGCCCCGATCTCTGTGCCGGAGCAGCCGCATTCCTGAACCGGAGCATCCACATTCCTGATCCCGGAACATCCATATCCCAGATCGCAGAGCATCCACATCCGCGATCCCTGTGCCAGAGCATCCACATCCCTGATCCCAGAACATCCACAGCCCTGATCCTTGTGCCGGAGCATCAACATTCCCAATTCCGGAGCACCCACATCCCCGATCCCTGTGCCAGAATATCCACATTCCTGATTCCTGTGCTGGAGCATCTACATTCCCGATCCCGGAGCATCCACATCCCCTATTCCTGTTCCTAGTGTCCACATCCCTGATCTTGGAGCATCCAAATCTCTGATCCCTGTGCCGGAACATCCACATCCCCGATCCCTGTCCCAGAGCATCCAGATCCCTGATCCCAGAACATCCACAGCCCTGATTCCAGAGCATCCACATTCCTGATCCCTGATCCCGGTGCATCCACAGCCCTGATCCCTGTGCCGGAGCATCCACATCCCTTATCCTGGAGTATCCCGCACTGTCCATCCCAGCATATCCGATGTCCCCATCCCTGAGCAACCCCAAGCTTCCCATATCCTCACCTTGTATCATCCCATATTCCCAATCATGGAACCTCCAGCATCCCAAATTCTGGATCCTCCCATATCCCTAGTCCTGGAGTATCCCGCACCCCTGACAACAGGGCATCCCATATCTCTGGCTGTGAGCATCCCGTATCCCCAGCCTCAGAGCCTCCCATATCCCCAACCTTCAACATCCCACATCCCTGAGCTCAGAGCATCCTGTATCCCTGACCCCGGAATCTCCCGTATCCCCATTGTGGACCACGCTGTAGCTCCCATTCCTGAGCATCCCCTATCCCTGACTTCGGACTCTCCTATATTCCCAATCCCAGAGCTTCCCATATCCCCAATCCCAGAATCTCCCATATCCCCATTCCCGAGCATCCTGTATCCTCAATCCCAGACCCTCTTGTACCCCCGGTTCTGTCAGCTCCTGTTTCTTCAATGTGGAAATCTCCCGTATTCCTGACTCTGGAATCTTCCGTAATCCCAATCCCAGAACCTCCTGTACCCCAATCCTGGAATCTCCCGTATCCTGACCCTGCAGTCTCCTGTATCCCAACCCTGGAATCTTCCATATCCCCGACTCCAGAATTTCCCAACCCCACAACCTTGTGTATCCCAATCCTGGAATCTCCCGTATCCCCAGCTCTGGAATTTCCCGTAACCCCAGTCCCGGAACCTGCTGTAGCCCCAATCCTGCTGTATCCCTAACCCCAGCACCCGAGGAGCCCTCGAGGGCCAGGGAGCAGCAATAGATCCAGCGGCACAAGGTGCTTGTGGAAATTCCGGCCAGGAGCGCAGAAGGAGAATTTCTCCAGGACCTGGTCCACCAGGAGATCCCGGGGTGGGGGAGGGGCGGGGGCCACGTGGGGGAGGGGCTCCACCCAGGACACCACGTCTGTTGAGGGGGTGGGGGGCACCCCTGCGCCTTGGCTGTGTCGCCCACCACACCGAGCCCGGCTGCCGATGCTCTGTGCGAGGTGAGGGGTCGGGGTGGGTGAGGACCCCCCACCCAAATCCCGGGGTGGGGGAGGGGAAGCGCTCACTGCCCTCGGCCTCCGCGCGGCCCAAGTACCGCAGGGGTGGGGGGGGCACCACGCAGAGACCCCCCGCCCCTGAAAATGTCTCTGTGCCACCCAGGCCAGAGCACCCACACCACTGATTCCGGAGCACCCGCACCCATGATCCCAGAGCGCCCACACCCCTGATCCCGGAGCGCCCACACCCCTGATCCCGGAGCATCCGCACCCCTGATCCCGGAGCGCCCACACCCCTGATCCCGGAGCATCCGCACCCCTGATCCCGGAGCTCCCACACCCCTGATCCCGGAGCATCCGCACCCCTGATCCCGGAGCGCCCACACCCATGATCCCGGAGCACCCACACCCATGATCCCGGAGCACCCACACCCCTGATCCCGGACCATCCACACCCCTGATCCCGGAGCATCCGCACCCCTGATCCCGGAGCGCCCGCACCCCTGATCCCGGAGCGCCCACACCCCTGATCCCGGAGCGCCCACACCCCTGATCCTGGAGCGCCCACACCCCTGATCCCGGAGCGCCCACACACCTGATCCCGGAGCGCCCATACCCCTGATCCCAGAGCACCCACACCCATGATCCCGGAGCATCCACACCCGTGATCCTGGAGCATCCACACCCCTGATCCCGGAGCGCCCACACCCGTGATCCCGGAGCATCCTGCACCACTGACTCTGGAGCATGCACATCCCTGATCTCAAAGCATCCCGTATGCCAGATCCCTCACCCCCGACTATCCCAGACCCTGTATCCCGTACGCCCGAGCATCCTGGATCCCTGACCCCAGACTATCCCACATCCCGCCCCCTGTACCCCAGAGCATCCCTGACCCCGGACAATTCCAGATCCCGTACCCTGAAGCATCCCAGACCCTGTATTGCGGAGCATCCCGGATTCCTAACCCCGGACTATCCCAGCTTCTGTATCCTACACCCTGGATCACCCGGATTCCTGACCCCGGACTACCCCAGATCCAAAATCCCATACCCTGGAGCATCCCGGATCATCCCGCCTTCCCACCCTGCAGGAAAAAGCCCTGGGCCCCCCCCAGTGCCCCCCTTCCCTCCCGTGTCCCCCGTCCCCATCCCAGGGGTCCCGTGGGGGGGGTCCCTGTCCCGGGGGTCCCGGGGGGGGTGTCCCAGACTGAATTGGGACACTGCTCCCCCCAGCGACCAGATGATATTTACCCAAAAAAGTCTCCCTGCGAAATAGGAGGGGGGCTGGTGGGGATGACTTGGGACACTGAGGGGGGGCGGGGACTGCAGCCCTGTAGACATTGGGGACATTTGGGGGGGGGGGGGCACTGGAGCGGGGGGACAGGGGGGCTGGGGGGGACCAGGCACCCCAGCAGGGGGAACATGGGGCCCCACGTGGGTCCCCCATTCCCCAAATTCCCAGCACCCATTTTGGGACGATTCACGCTTTATTGGGGGGGGGGGGGTGTCCAGGGGGCATCCTGCAGTTCAAGGGGGGTTCACTGGTGTCGGGGGGTGTCCCATCGGTTTCAGGGGGGGCCCAGTACTGGGCGTAACGCTCCTCGAAGAGCTCGCGGCAGGGCACGCGCCCCCCGAGGCGGGCGCAGGCCAGGAAGGCCCCCGCCATTTTGCGGTGCAGGGCGTAGCTCTGCTGCGGGGGGGGGGGCCAGGCGGTGCCGCAGCAGGGCGGGGAGCAGCGCCTGCACCCGCCGCGCCGTGCCCTGCGCCCCAAAATCGAAGGGCTGCCCCCCCGAAAAGGCTTCGCCCAGGATCATCACAGCGTCCACATGCGCCGCCTCCAACGCCTGCAACAGAGCGGGGTCAGGTGCTGGGAGAGGGACCCCCAAAGAGAGAGGGGAGGGCCTGTGCCCCGAGACCCCCCCCACCTTGGTCTCGAAGCCCGTCAGAAATTTGAGGTCTCGGGATTTGCGCAGCACCTTGGCCCGGTCGCCATCAGCCGCGGCGCGGATCACCTGCGGGGAGCAAGGCTGGGGGGCACGGCGCGGCGCAGATTTGGGGATGGGGGGGCAGGGTACAAGCCCCCCCGGTCCCCCCGTACCTCGATATAATGATCCGTAAACTGTTTGTCGAAAGAGCGGCTCGCCCCAAAATCCAACAGAGTCACCTGAAGAGCCCAGGGGAAGAACGCAGGTGCTCAGGACTCTGAGCGAGGGAAAGGGGGGCTTCTTTTTGGGCTGTGGGGGGGTCTGCGCTGCGTGGGCCTCCCCGGGGGGGCTCACCCCATCCCGTGCGGCGTCGTAGAGGAAATTGGCCCAGTTGGGGTCAGTCTGCATGAAGCGGAACTCGAACAGCTCCCGCAGGCACAGGCGCAGCAGGTTGGTGCAGATCTGGGGGTCCCGAGCAGATGGGGGGGTGCAGGGCGGTCAGGGGACGTGGGAGGGCACAGGAGTGCGCCCCCCCCCGAACCCCGGGGCCTCGCCTGGTCCCGCAGCTCCTGGGGGAGGTCCTGGCAGCGGTCAAGGGGGACGCCGCGCCCCAGCTCCATGGAGAGCACGCGCGAGGCCGTCAGGTCGTCCACCACACGCGGCACGGCGAAAAAGGGATCGTCCCGCAGCAGATGCCTGCGGGGGGAGGGGGTGGTGGGAGGAGGGGCGTGAGGAGCACCCCAAAACCCCCGCCCCCAAAACTCCCTGAGGTACCTAAAGGTGCGGGCGCAGGCGGCCTCGCGGCAGTAATCGCACTCCCACTCCAGTTCCGTCCGCAAAACCTGCAGCGCTTTCTCGGCAAACAGACCTGGGGAACAACATGGGACCCGTGGGGGCCCCCCCAGGGAATTTGGGGGCGTCCTGCTCCCCCCCCGCCAAGGCATTCGGGGTGCAGCTCACCCTCCGGCAGCGCCACGCTCATTTTGAGCAGGGAAAGCAGATTATCCATGTCGCTGCGGATGCTCTGGGCGATTCCGGGATACTACGCAGAAACACGAGAACACGAGAATGGGGGGGGGCACCCCCAAAACCACCCCCGGCCCCTCAAAAGCGCCGCCCCCTGGGCTCACCTGGATTTTGACGGCCACCTGGGTGCCGTCGTGCAGCACCCCAAGGTGCACCTGCCCAATGGACGCGGCGGCGAAAGGCGTCTCCTCGAAATCCGCCATCCGCTCCCGCCAGCCGGGGCCCAGCTCCTCCGCCAGCACTCGCTGCGGGATTTGGGGGCGAGGGCGTCAGCTGGCGCCCCCCAGACCCCCCCCAAATCTGCCGAGGAGCCCCACGGACCCCTCCCCTCGCGCCACTCACGGTGCTCTGCCAGCGCGGCATGAAGTCGGCGCTCTGCCGGACGCGCTCGAAGACGCGCTGCAGCTGTGGGCTCAGAACGGTGGTGTCTGCTCGGGGGGGGGCAGCGTCAGGGAACTGGGACCCCCACCCTGGCTCCAGCCCCCTAGGACCCCCAAACCCCTCCCCAGAGCCATGGGACCCTGAGACCTCCAAATCCCACCCAAGCCCCTCGGGACCCCCAGATCCCCCCTCCACCCCAGGCCCCCGGGACCCCCGGATCCCCCCTCCACCCCAGGCCCCCGGGACCCCCGGATCCCCCCTCCACCCGAGCCCCCCGGGACCACTGGATCCCCCCTCCACCCCAGCCCCCCGGGACCCCCGGATCCCCCCTCCACCCCAGGCCCCCGGGACCCCCGGATCCCCCCTCCACCCCAGCCCCCCGGGACCCCCGGATCCCCCCTCCACCCCAGGCCCCCGGGACCCCCGGATCCCCCCTCCACCCCAGCCCCCCGGGACCCCCGGATTCCCCCTCCACCCCAGGCCCCCGGGACCCCCAGATCCCCCCTCCACCCCAGCCCAGAGGCCCCCCCAAGGCTGCTCTGCCCCTCAGGAGGGGGCCAGAAGGGTCCTGGGTGCCTCGGGAGGGTCCGAGGGGTCCCGGCTGCCCCCACCTTGGATGCTGAGCATCTGGCCCAATTTGAGCGCGGCCCCCCGCACGCGGCACAGCGTGGCCACCAGCCGCTCTGCGTTGGCTTCTAAGAGGAGGGGGCCGGGGCCGGCGGCTGCGGGGGAGGGGTGGGGTCACAACCCCAACGAGCGCCCCCCCAAACTGAGGAGATGGGATCAGGAGCCCCCCCCCCGCCGCCAGAGCCCCCTACTCACCCCCGGGCACGGCCTCGCCGCTCAGCCTGGCCCGCGCCGCCTGCGCCAAGGCCCCCACGCCGAGCCCCACAGCCAGGCCTGGGGGGGGGAAGGCCAAAAACCACCCCCTCCTCAGGCCCTGACCCCTCCCCCTCGCCCCCCCCGCTCCCCGGGCCGAGCGGTGGCCCCCCACCCCCACCGCCAGACCCCCTCCAAAATCCCCGAGCCCCCCTAGGAGACACCCCCTCCCCGAGCTGCCGCGCCCTCCCCCAGGGCCCAGCTGTGCCCCCCCCACCCCTCCTCCACCGCCAGACCCCCCCAAAATCCCCGAGGGCCCCCCACGAGACCTCCCCCCCCGCCCCCCGGTGGACCGAGCTCCCGGGACCCCCCGCCCCCCCCGGCACCTCCAAAACTCGCTAGCCGCCCGAGCCGGGACACGGGCACGCGCCGCTCGCGGGCCCTCTCGCTGAGCTGCAGGGGGACCACGCAAATTTAGGGGGGGGGGCTCCGGTTCCAGCGGGGGGGAAGAAGTGCCCGGTTGCGGGGAATCTCTCCCCGAGCCCCCTTCTCCCGGCCGTTCACCTTCTGCCGGGGGGGCTCCGCGCGGCCCCGCGCCCCCCGCGCCTCCTCGGCCGTGAGCGCCCGCAGGGCCCCGCCGCCGTGAAGGCCCCGCGAAGCCGCCGCCATGGCCGCCGAGAGACCAGGCGGCAGCGAGCGCCGACGCCGCCGTCACCTCCGCTTCCGCCGCCGCTAGCCAATGAGGGAGAGGCGCGGCCCACGCCGGGAGCGCGCGTGCGCAGAAGGCACTCCCGGCCCACGCCACCGCGCATGCGCCTTGAGAACCCCACGTATTGCCCCGGACCCCCCCCCCCAAAAAACCCGCGGGGGGGGGACACGGCCCCCCAGTCCCCCTCACCCTCCCCACCCCGGGGAGGACACGGCCCCCCCAGACCCCCCCCAGACCCCCCCCAGCCCCGGGGAGGACACGGCCCCCCCAGACCCCCCTCAGACCCCCCCCAGCCCCAGGGAGGACACGGCTCCCCCAGACCCCCCCAGGACACCCCAGCCCCGGGGAGGACACGGCCCCCCCAGACCCCCCCAGGACACCCCAGCCCCGGGGAGGACACGGCCCCCCCAGACCCCCCCCAGCCCCAGGGAGGACACGGCCCCCCCAGACCCCCCCAGGACACCCCAGCCCCGGGGAGGACACGGCCCCCCCAGACCCCCCCCAGCCCCAGGGAGGACACGGCCCCCCCAGACCCCCCCAGGACACCCCAGCCCCGGGGAGGACACGGACCCCCAGACCCCCCCCAGACCCCCCCCAGCCCCAGGGAGGACACGGCTCCCCCAGACCCCCCCAGGACACCCCAGCCCCGGGGAGGACACGGCCCCCCCAGACCCCCCCCAGCCCCGGGGAGGACACGGCCCCCCCAGACCCCCCCAGGACACCCCAGCCCCGGGGAGGACACGGCCCCCCCAGACCCCCCCCAGACCCCCCCCAGCCCCGGGGAGGACACGGCCCCCCCAGACCCCCCCAGGACACCCCAGCCCCGGGGAGGACACGGCCCCCCCAGACCCCCCCTAGCCCCAGGGAGGACACGGCCCCCCCAGACCCCCCTCAGACCCCCCCCAGCCCCGGGGAGGACACGGCCCCCCCAGACCCCCCCAGGACACCCCAGCCCCGGGGAGGACACGGCCCCCCCAGACCCCCCCCAGCCCCAGGGAGGACACGGCCCCCCCAGACCCCCCCAGACCCCCCCCAGCCCCGGGGAGGACACGGCCCCCCCAGACCCCCCCCAGACCCCCCCCAGCCCCGGGGAGGACACGGCTCCCCCAGACCCCCCCAGGACACCCCAGCCCCGGGGAGGACACGGCCCCCCCAGACCCCCCCAGGACACCCCAGCCCCAGGGAGGACACGGCCCCCCCAGACCCCCCCCAGCCCCAGGGAGGACACGGCCCCCCCAGACCCCCCCAGGACACCCCAGCCCCGGGGAGGACACGGCCCCCCCAGACCCCCCCCAGCCCCGGGGAGGACACGGACCCCCAGACCCCCCCCAGACCCCCCCCAGCCCCAGGGAGGACACGGCTCCCCCAGACCCCCCCAGGACACCCCAGCCCCGGGGAGGACACGGCCCCCCCAGACCCCCCCCAGCCCCGGGGAGGACACGGCCCCCCCAGACCCCCCCAGGACACCCCAGCCCCGGGGAGGACACGGCCCCCCCAGACCCCCCCCAGCCCCGGGGAGGACACGGCCCCCCCAGACCCCCCCAGGACACCCCAGCCCCGGGGAGGACACGGCCCCCCCAGACCCCCCCCAGCCCCAGGGAGGACACGGCCCCCCCAGACCCCCCTCAGACCCCCCCCAGCCCCAGGGAGGACACGGCCCCCCCAGACCCCCCCAGGACACCCCAGCCCCGGGGAGGACACGGCCCCCCCAGACCCCCCCCAGCCCCAGGGAGGACACGGCCCCCCCAGACCCCCCCAGACCCCCCCCAGCCCCGGGGAGGACACGGCCCCCCCAGACCCCCCCCAGACCCCCCCCAGCCCCGGGGAGGACACGGCTCCCCCAGACCCCCCCAGGACACCCCAGCCCCAGGGAGGACACGGACCCCCAGACCCCCCCCAGACCCCCCCCAGCCCCAGGGAGGACACGGCTCCCCCAGACCCCCCCAGGACACCCCAGCCCCGGGGAGGACACGGCCCCCCCAGACCCCCCCCAGCCCCGGGGAGGACACGGCCCCCCCAGACCCCCCCAGACCCCCCCCAGCCCCGGGGAGGACACGGCTCCCCCAGACCCCCCCAGGACACCCCAGCCCCAGGGAGGACACGGCCCCCCCAGACCCCCCCAGGACACCCCAGCCCCAGGGAGGACACGGCCCCCCCAGACCCCCCCCAGCCCCAGGGAGGACACGGCCCCCCCAGACCCCCCCAGGACCCCCCAGCCCCAAGGAGAACACGCCCCCCCGGCCCAGCACACACGGGTGGGAGGTGAAGGCGGGGGGCCCTTTATTGGGGCGGGGGGTGCAGCAGCACGGCCCGGCCGCGCAGCCCGGCGCGCAGCCCCCCCTCGGGCAGCACGTAGCGGTGCCCGTCCCCCCCCCGGCGGGGGCTCAGCTCGGCCAGCTGCGCGTTGCTGCCGCGCAGCGCCGCCCACCCCCACAGCTGGCAGCGCGGGCTCTTCCCCTGCTGCGCCAGCACCAGCGCCCCCTCCCCAACCGCGGCCCCCTCCCCAACCGCGGCCCCCTCCCCAACCGCGGCCCCCTCCCCAACCGCGGCCCCCTCCGCCCCGTCGCACCACGCCGCCCCGCGCGCCGGCGGGTGGAACAGGTTGGGGATTTCGGGGTCCCGGCGGCACAGGGGGCTCAGCGCCGCGCTCGGGACGCCCAGCAGCACGCCTGCGGGGGGGGGGAACGCCGCTTTTAAGCCCCCCTCCCCAACTGGGAGAGGTGCGGGACCCCCATTTTGGGGCACAGCACCCCCGTTTCGGGGTACGGGACCCCCGTTTCGGGGCGCGGGACCCCGCTGCTCCTCACCCGTCAGCACGGCCCAGTGCGCCCGGTGCCCGCGGCGGCGGCACGGCTCGTGGTTGCTGTCGCCGTCGTAGCTGCGCCGCGGCGTTAAGGAGCGGAAAACCAACCCGAAAACGAAAAGTAAAAGCTAACCCCGAAACGGGGGGGTGGGTGGGGGGGCCGCCCCCCAAAACCGCGCGGGCGGGATACGGGACGAGCACGGGCAGCCCCGCCACGAGGTGCCGCAGGACGCGGGGTCGGTTGGCGCCCCCCAGGCCCCCCGAAATCAGCTCCGCGCGGCACGGGAACAGCTCCTGCGCCAGCGCCGCCATGTCGGCCGCTGCGGGGGGGGGAAGGGGGGGGAATTGGGGTGGGGGGGGGCTGACAGCCCCCAAAACACGAGGTGCCCCCCCCCGGACCCCCCCTCTACCTGAGAACATCTCCCCCCGCGCAGTGAAGCCGCGGCGCTGCGCCGCCCGCAGCAGCTCCCCCAGCCCCACGCCGGGGGGGGCGGGGGGGGGCAGCAGCGCCGCCGCCATGCACAGCGCCACCAGCCCGCACCTGGGGGGGGGGCACGCAGGGTTTGGGGGGGGCGCAGGTTTTGGGGGCTGCAGGAGCCCCCCCACGCCCCCCACCGCCCCCCCCCGAACACTCACTGCGGGCCGTCCTGCAGCAGGGGGGGCGCGGGGCGGTGGAACAGCAGCCAGCAGAGCGGGGGGCTCAGGCTGGGGGGGGGGGCACGGGGGGGGCGGGGGGTGGGCAGGCAGGGCCACCCCCCTCGGGACCCCCCAGGCCGGGTTAGGCCAGGCCCAGCAGCAGCCCCCCGAGGACCCTGCCCGGGTTAGGCTGGGCCCAAAATGCACTCTGACCCCCCCCCCCCGAGCCCCCAGCCCCCCCAAATTCCTCTCAGACCCCTCCAGCCCCCCCAAAAGCCTCTCAGCTCCCCCCAGCCCCCCCAAATTCCTCTCAGACCCCTCCAGCCCCCCCAAAAGCCTCTCAGCTCCCCCCAGCGCCCTCAAATTCCTCTCAGACCCCCTGCAGGTCCCCTCAAAACCCCGCCAGACCCCCCCACGGAGCCCCCCAAAGCCCCTCCAAACTCCCCCGAAGTCCCTCAAAGTCCTCCCGCCCCCCCCCAAAGCCCCCCAGGCCTCCCAAACTCCCTCAGGGCCCGCCCGCCCCCCCCGCAGGCTCCCCTCAATCCTCTGACCCCCCCCAGCCCCCCCAAAGCCCCCCAGACCCCTCTGAGCCCCTCCAACCCTCACCTGAACCCTCTCAGACCCCCCCACGGAGCCCGCAAAAGCCCCCCCAGCCCCCTCCAAACCCCCTCAGACCCCCCTCCAAACCCCCTCAGACCCCCCTCCGAAGCCCCTCAGCCCCCCCCAAGCCCCCCCAAAGCCCCTCAGACCCCCCAAAGCCCCCCCCCCCCCCCCCCGACGCCGGGCCAGGCCCTCACCTCTCCCGCCGCCGCCTCAGCAGCTCCCGGACGCCGCCGTCACCCCCCAGCGCGGCCCCCGCCTGCTCCAGCGCGGCCCGAAGGAGCCGGTCCGGGGGGGGGGGCGGCGGCGGCGGCGGCGGCGGCGGCGGGGGGGGCGGGGGCTGGGCCATGCGGGGGTCAAAGGGCAGCGGGGCGGGAGCGCGGGGTCAGGGGTCGGAGGTCTCCGCTCGCGCCGCCGGCTAGGCCGTGCCCCGCTTTGATTGGCCACCGCGCCGGCGCTGCCCTGGCTCTGATTGGAGGAAGCGGCGGTGGGCGGGCGGAAAACCGGATGCTGCGCTCTTATTGGTTGTTTGGCGGCGGTGCGGGCGGCTGAGGCGGCGGTGGGAGGTGAGGGGCCACGCGGAGGCCTGGGGGGGGGGTCCGGGAGGGGCCTGAGGGGATTTGGGGGGGCCTGGAGGGGCCCAGGAGGCTCAGAGGGGTTTGGGTGGCGGCTTTGAGGGGATTTGGGGGGGCGTGCAGGAGCCTGAGGGTGTCTGGGGGGATCTGAGGGGGTTTGGAGAGGTCCAGGGGTCTGAGAGGGTTTTGGGGGGGGGTCTAGGGGGGCTTGGGGGGGCAGAGGAGGGGCGCAGGCAGTCCTAGGGGCATCCCAAAGGGGTTTTGAGGGGCACTGGGGGAGGACAAGGGGTCTGGCCCCCTGCTGGGGCAGCTTCTCCCTCCCCTCTGCCGGGGGGGGGTTGGGGGTGTTTAAGGGGAGGCAGCCCCCCCCAGCCCCCTCTCTCCCCACAGGCAGGGAGGGGGACCCCGAAATGGCGGTGCAGGATGCGCGCCCCAACCACACCATCTACATCAACAACCTCAACGAGAAGATCAAGAAAGACGGTGAGGGGCTGCGGGGGGAGGCCAGGCCCCGCGGGGGGGGCAGCCTTCCTCCTCGCTTGCCTTCATCTTCCTCCTGCTGTTCCCCAGAGCTGAAGAAATCCCTTTACGCCATTTTTTCCCAATTTGGCCAAATCCTGGATATCCTGGTGTCGCGCAGTTTGAAGATGAGGGGCCAGGCCTTCGTCATCTTCAAGGAGATGAGCAGTGCGACCAACGCCCTGCGCTCCATGCAGGGCTTCCCCTTCTATGACAAGCCCATGGTACGCCCCCCCAAAAAACCCCCGCCAGTTCTCCCCGAAACGCCGTTACCTTTCCCGCTCACCGCCGGCTTTTCCCCGCAGCGCATCCAGTACGCCAAGACCGACTCTGACATCATCGCCAAGATGAAAGGGACTTTCGTCGAGCGCGACCGCAAGCGGGAAAAAAAGAAACCCAAAGGCCAAGACGCACCCGCGGCGAAAAAATCCGGTGGCGGGACCGGCGCGTCGGCGACCGGAGGCATGCAGGGAGCCGTTGCCGTGAGTTTTGGGGGGAACAGGAGGGATTCTGGGGGGGGGGCTGGAAGCGCTCAGCCTCTTTTTGTTTGGTTTTCCGTAGGGAATGGCGGGGCTGAGCCAGGCGCCGCGGATGCTGCACCACATGGCGGGCCAGCCGCCCTACATGCCTCCGCCGGGAATGATCCCTCCGCCCGGAATGGCTCCCGGCGGGATGCCCCCGGGGGCCATGGCCCCCCAGCAGGTGATGCCGGGTCAGATGCCGCCGGCGCAGGCGGTGAGTGCCGGCCTGCGGCCCCCCCGCCCCGCCGACACCGCCCGAAAACGCGGCACCAAAAACGCAGATTTTGGCGCTGAGTTCGGGGAGGGGCTGAGCTTAGGGGGTGATTTTTCAGTAGGAGAGGGGATGTGAGGTTTTTAGGGGGGCGTGGGGGTCTCCCCGCTTTTCGGGGGGGGGGAGGGCTGACACCTTCCACGCCCCCCCCCTCTCTTCTAGTTGTCGGAGAACCCGCCGAACCACATCCTCTTCCTCACCAACCTCCCTGAGGAGACCAACGAGCTGATGCTCTCCATGCTCTTCAACCAGTGGGTGTCTGGGGATTTGGGGGGGGGGGTTGGGGGCTCGGGGGGCCGTGCTGACGGCTGTGCCCCCCCCCCCTGCCCAGGTTCCCGGGTTTTAAGGAGGTGCGGTTGGTGCCGGGCCGCCACGACATCGCCTTCGTGGAGTTCGACACCGAGGTGCAGGCGGGGGGCGGCGCGCGATGCCCTGCAGGGCTTCAAGATCACGCAGAGCAACGCCATGAAGATCTCCTTCGCCAAAAAAATGAAAGTTTTGTCCCCTAAAAAACTTCCTTTCCCCCCCCTTTCTCCCCCCTCCTCTCCCCGAAGGTAAGTTTGGCCCGAGGAAGCCCACCCCACTTCATGCACCCCCCCTGCCCCCCAGCATTGTACCCAGGGTCTCTCTGCAGACATTGCACCTGGAGCCTCTCCCCTAAATAAACCCCCCTCCTGCCGTCCCGCCGCTCGTCTGCTTCGATGGGGGGGTCCCGGGGGTGGGGGAGTTTGGGGGTGGGGGGCGGGGACAAGCATGAATTTGGGGGGGTTGGGGCTGGGGGGGCAGCAGGCTGCAGGGGGTTTGGAGCCTGAGGGGGTTCCGGGTCAGCGCTGGGGGGGGATTTAGGGCTGGGAAGGGCCGAGACTGGGGGCGGGGGGTGCGGTTCGGGGCCGCGCGGAGTTTAGGACCGCGGGGCGCCGTGCCCTGCTGGCCCCGCCCACCCGCCTTCGCCACGCCTCTTTCCGTGCGCGGGGCGCCGCCCTTTTGCCGGTGTTTCCCTCTCCGCGCAGGCGCACAGGACCCGGAAGCGGCTCTCCTGGGCGCCGCCATATTGTGCCCGGTTCCCTTCCGTACGGCCCGGCGGCGGCAGGAGGCGGCGGGGCCCGGCCCGGCCCGGCGGCGCCAGCCATGTCCGAGACCTACGGTGGGTGTGGGGCGGGGGGAGAGCCCGGGGGGGGCTCCGGGCGGGGGCTGCCGGGGCTGGGGAGGCCCCCACAGGGCGTCTGGGGGCCTCAGTGTGGGATGGGGGCCCCTATGTGGGGTGAGGGCCCTATGGAGAGGATCTGTGGGGCCCTGCAGGGAGTGTGGGGATGGGGGGGGTCTGTGGGGCCCTGTGTGGGCTTGGGGGTGCCTATGGGGGCCCTATAGAGAGTATGTGGGGCCCCTATGCGGGGTGGGGGGGTCTGGGGAGCCCTGTAGAGGGTCCGTGGGCCTGTATCGGGTGGGAGGTGCCCCCCTATAGGGGGTCTGGGGGGCCTGCGTGGGGTGGTGGCCCTATAGAGAGGATCTGTGGGGCCTAGCGTGAGGCGGGGGCCCTGTAGAGAGGGTCTGTGGGGCCCTGTGTGGGATAGCGGGGCATCTAGGGGAGCCCTACGGGGCTGGGCGCTTATGGGGCGAGCAGCTGTGAGGCGCTGCCCCTGCCCCAATTTCTCCCGGCGGTTCTCAGGGACACCTGTCCCAGGAGGCTTGGGAGGCAGGGGTTCGGTGCCTCCTGCTTTTCCCGGGGGCCAAACCCCTTTTTTTGGGTGATTTTGGTGGCATTGGAGGGGGAGGGGGTAGAGCCGGCTGCACAATCGCTTCCCCAAGGTCGCTCTCCTCTGCGGGGGCCGCTTCTCGCGGCTGTTTCCCCGTCTCGCCGCCACTGGATGCACCTGAGCGTAAAAACATTTCCTTTTTTAATTGCCCTCTTCAGATTTCCTCTTCAAGTTCCTCGTGATTGGGAGCGCTGGCACGGGCAAGTCCTGCCTCCTCCATCAGTTCATCGAAAACAAATGTGAGTTGCTTTGGTTGGGGTTTTATTGCTGCCGCGCCAGCGCTCGCCCTGCTGGCTTCATCTCTCGGGCCGCTGGAAAATGTTTCTCCAGGAAAGCTTGTGCTAATGGGGGGGGGGGGGGGTAGAAAATCGGGCATTTTTTGTGTTTTGGAGGCTCAGCCCTCCCTGCCAGGTCCAGCGATGGAAAAAGATCTTTTGTGTTTTGGCAGATGAAGAGAGCTTTGCTGCGAAACACTGAAACTTTGTCTCTCTCTTTTAGAATCTTCCCCTTTTTTTGGGTGTTTTTTTTTTTTTGCAGCAGGGCAGAGGGAGGCTTTTGAGCCTGCTTAGTGAAAAGTGCCGTGCCAAACCCTCCTCGGTGCTGCGCTCGGATTTCGTGTGTGCCCGCGCAGTCCTCATGTGCCCTTCTCCCAAAATCACCTCGTAACCAGCTTCCGCTTCGCCGGGGAAATGATCTGGGCAGCGAAGCGCGGCAGGGTTTGCCCGAGGAGCCGCCGTCCCACGCGCAGCGCCGGGGAGAGCTCGTTTTTTTTTTTTTCGGAGCGAGCTGGCGGCGCATTGGGCACCTCTCGTTTCCGCAGTCAAGCAGGACTCGAACCACACCATCGGCGTGGAGTTCGGCTCCAAGGTCGTCAGCGTCGGCGGGAAGACGGTGAAGCTGCAGATCTGGGACACGGCCGGGCAGGAGAGGTTCAGGTAGGGCGGGAGAAATAAAACCTCACAGCACTGGAGCTGTGCGCGAACAGGCGTTTTCAACACTCTGCTTCTTCAGGCTCCTCTTTCTAGGTTTTTGTTTTAAAAACTCGTTTTCCAAAACAACGCCAAGCGCGGCCCCCTCGCTTGTAGCGCGTGGTGCTGAAACACCCGTGTTGTGTGGAGCTGTGGGATTATTTTGGTGGGAAAAGCCCTTCAGGATCGTAAAGCCACCACCGCTGCATCCACCACTCAGTTACGTCCCTGGACGCTGCGTCTCTGCACTTTTTAAGTGGCTGCCCACGATATTCCCAGTATGAGCTGGGACGGCAGGGGGTTTCCCGAGGCGGGAACGCTGCCTGGGCTCGCTGTGTCGCCTCGTTGAACCTCATCCGGCCTTTCCGGGTCCTCCCGCAGTGTTTTCCTCGGGCGGATCGGCGCTGCCGCGCCGTTTGGGGGTGCCGGCGCTCTCGGCGCCACGCTGCAGGTCGCTGGTGACGATATCAATGAGAAATTTTTGGTGCTGGCCCGGAACTCGCCCGGCCGTTCCATGAGAACATCGCTTCCCTTGCTCCGGGCAAGGATCCCAAAAACGCCAGCGTGCGGCCGGTCCTGCCGCGGCTTGCGGGGCTGCTCCTGCTCCAACCCGAGGTTCTCCTCTTCCTCCGCAGATCGGTGACGAGAAGCTACTACCGCGGCGCAGCCGGCGCCCTGCTCGTTTACGACATCACCAGGTGAGTCGCAGCGCCCCGAGGCTTCCCCCCGGGAAAATGCAGGATTCGGCACCCACCGCTTTTTTTTTTTTCCTTTTTTTCTGTTTTTTCCCATCCTGGTCCAGCCGGGAGACCTACAACGCGCTGACCAACTGGCTGACAGACGCCCGCACCCTCGCCAGCCCCAACATCGTCATCATCCTCTGCGGGAACAAGAAGGATCTGGACGCCGACCGGGAGGTGACGTTCCTGGAGGCTTCGCGCTTCGCCCAGGAGAATGGTGAGGGGACAGCAGGAGAAATGCGGCCCGCGGCTAATTGCGGCCCAAGTAACGGGGGTTCTCCTGTCGCGCAGAGCTCATGTTCCTGGAGACCAGCGCCCTGACGGGAGAGAACGTGGAAGAAGCGTTCTTAAAATGCGCGAGGACCATATTGAACAAAATCGAGTCGGGTACGGCCGCTCCCGCTCGGCTCTTCCAGGGTGGAGGAGGGAGGTTTTGAACCCAGACATGGAGATCCGGGATCCCAGGGACGGAGGTTTGGGATCTTTGGCAGGCATTGTAAATCCCAACAGAGTTTTGAATCCTTTCCCCCGGGGTTTTTCCAGGTGAACTCGACCCGGAGAGGATGGGCTCAGGGATCCAGTACGGAGACGCGTCGCTGCGCCAGCTCCGGCAGCCGCGGGGAGCGCAGGCGCAGAGCCGGCAGCAGTGTAGCTGCTGAAACCCCCTTGCCACGGTGAGACCCCCGCGCTGGGGGGGGGCTCGGACGACCCCCGCTCATCGCAGCATCGCTAAAAACCTCTTTTTTTATTGTTCTCCCCTGACGCCAGGACCATGTGCCTCGCTCGCCGAGCCCCGCCTCGCTTCCCGGGAGCCTCCCCGCCCCGTTTCCTCCGTGCCGTGCACCCCCTCCTCCCCCGAAAAGCCCTTGGACTCTGAGTTCGCCCCCGCGGGGGCACCGCTTGGGTTGCGTTTGGCCGAGGTGGCTTCCGTCGCACGCTCTGCGTCGTCCCCGTCCCTGCCGCGGCCGGGTGGGTCGCGTCGTGCCCCCCCTCCCCACCACGCAGGCTGGGTTGCGTTCGCTTTGTTTCAAACCAAACCAACCCCCCCGGGACGCTCCCGGCAGCGTTTCGGGGGGTGCCTGGGTGAAGAGGGGGTTCTCGCCTTGCCACGAAGTGGCAGACCCCTGTGGTGTGGCTGAGACGGAAGGGGGGGGTCGTCCCGTGGTGTTGGGGGGCTGTCCCTGCCCCGCCCCCGCGTTTTGCCTTGTCGTATCTGCGTTTTGCGCCCTCGCCTTTCCCCCAGGAGGAGAGAAGAGCTGGGCTTTCGAGGGGGCACGCGCACACGCTGCCCTCAGCCCCCCCAGCACAGGGAACGGGGGCTGCCCGTGCCGGAAGCCGCTCGCTTGTCCCCCGCGCCCCCACGCCTCTCCTCCTGTGGGGGGGTCCTGTGGCACCCATCAGGGTCTCTGATTCCCCCTCCCCCTGATTTGGGGGCCAACGGCTCCTTTCAGCTCCGTCCGCCCCCAGCCGGGTCCCTGCCCACCGCCCCGGGACGGAGGGGGGGGGCTGTGGATTTTTTTTTTCTGTTTCTGTTTGTTATTTATTGCCCTTGGGGGGGCTGGGGCTGCGTTTTGGTTGGGTTTTGGGTTTTTGTTTTTTTTTTTTTTCTTCTGGAAAAGGATGAAGGAAACAAACCCAACCCCCGCGGCGCTTCCCCTGCTCCGGGTTGTACGAGCGCGATTCTCGGTGATAAAACGTTGATGGTTTCCAGCTCTCTCACTTGGTTGGGGGGGGCGGGGGGGAGCTGTGGCCGTGGGGTGCGCCTGCCCCAAATCCACCCCTCCCCGGGGGGTTGCTGGGGCGCCCCCCGCCCCCCCCGAGCTGCACCCCTCGGGTTTGTGCCGTTATATGGGGGCGGGGGAGGGGGTTCCCCCGCCGGGACGTGCGCCGCCTCTTCTGTCACCCGGGGGGGGTCCTGGGGCGGGGGATGCTCCCAAGCTGAGGGGCAGGGTGGGGCACCCGGTTTTGGGGGCCGGGGTGGGGGGGGCCAGGGTGCGGCAGCCAGTTTTGGGGGCCAGGGCCGGGGGGGGGGGCAGGGAGAAGGAGTTGATCATTAACCGCGGTGGAGCTGTCGGCAAACAGCGCAGGGGAACAGCACCGGGGCCGCGGCCTCTGCCGGGGGCTGCCTGGGGCGTGGACCCCCAGGACCGCAGTGCCCCCCGCCGGCCTCTTGGGGGGGGGTTATATAGCGGGACAGGGGTCCCGCACAGCAAGGAGGGGGTCCCACGCGAGGCACCGCGGAGGATGGAGGCGAGCGGGGTGCTCAGCGTCGCCCTGGTGCTGGCCGTCGGGGGGCTGCTGCTCCTCTGGGGCCGGCGCCGCGGGGGCACTTTGCCCCCCGGGCCCACCCCCCTGCCCTTCCTGGGCAACGTGCTGCAGGTGGAGGTGGCGCAGCTCATCCCCTCGCTCTGCAAGGTGAGCGCCGAGGGCGCCGAGAGGGGGTCCCGTGCTGGGGGTCCCCCCGGCCCCCCTTTAATCCCTCTCCGCACAGCTCAGCGCGATTTACGGCCCCATCTTCACCTTCCACCTGGGCTCGCGGCCCTGCGTCGTCCTCTCGGGCTACCGCGTGCTGAAGGAGGCCCTGGTCGACCGCGCCGAGGAGTTCAGCGGCCGCGGCGACTTCCCGGCCGTGCAGCAGTGGAGCCGCGGCAACGGTGAGAGCCCGTGCCGCTGCCGCAGGGATCCGGCAGGGCTGCCGGCGGTGCCCTGACCCCGTTTTTTGGGGGAGTGTGTCCCCCCTACTCTTGCGCAGGGATCGTTTACGGGACCGGGGAGCGCTGGCGGCAGCTGCGCCGATTCGCCATCACCACCCTGAAGAGTTTCGGCATGGGCAAGCGCGGCGCCGAGGAGCGAGTCTGCGAGGAAGCCCAGCACCTCCTCCAGCACCTCCGGCAGACCGGCGGTACGACCCCCCCCGCCCCCCAGAGCCTCCCCCCGCCCCGGCCCTGACCCCTCCGCCCCGTTTTAGGGCAGCCCTTCGACCCCACTTTCTTGCTGAGCTGCGCAGGCTCCAACATCATCTGCTGGCTTGTTTTCGGCGAGCGCTTCGAGTACGAGGACGAGCAGTTCCTCACCCTCATAGGCCTCATCAATGCCAACTGGAAGCTGATGAGCTCGACCTGGGGGCAGGTGGGAATTTGGGGCGCCCCCTTCCCTCTGCTTCCCCTCGCTGCCCCCTTTCACCCTGCCTTCCTCCCGCAGCTGCTCTTCATCTTCCCCAACGTCATGCGGTTTGTGCCGGGGCCGCACCGGCAGATCTATGCCAACTACTTGCGGCTGGCCGAATTCGTGGGGGAGCGGGTGCGGAGGAACCGGCAGAGCTTGGACCCCCAAAACCCTCGGGATTTCATCGACTGCTTCCTCCTCAAGATGCGGCAGGTATCCCGCGCCTCGCCCCGGCCCACCAAACTTCCCCGCGGGGCGCTGGTGTCTGACGTGGAGCTGGGGAACCCCCCTCCTTCCCTCGGCAGGAGAAGGGGAACCCCGACACGCATTTCACTGAGGACACGCTCTCCAAAACCGCCGTCAACCTTTTCTTCGCGGGGACGGAAACTGTCAGCTCTACCCTTAAATACGGGCTGCGCATCCTGCTGCGGCACCCCGAGGTGGAAGGTGCAGCCGCGGGGGCGGGAGAAGGGGGCACGGGGGCGTGCGGCTGCACCGCTGACCCCTCTGCATCCCCCCCCGCCCCCCCCAGCCCGCCTGCACGAGGAGATCGACCGCGTGATCGGGCGGCACCGCGGCCCCCGCATGGCGGACCGCAGCCGCATGCCCTACACCGACGCCGTCATCCATGAGATCCAGCGCTTCGCCGACATCGTGCCCATGGGCGTGCCCCACACCACCACCCGGGACGTCCTCCTGCGCGGCTACACCATCCCCAAGGTGCCATGGGTGGCTGCCCTGGGCTCCCCCCGCCCCGGGCTTGTTGAGCTTTATTTGGGCTTGTTTAGGCTTATTTTTTTATTTTTATTTTCTGTTTGTAGACTTTATTTATTTTATTAACCTGTAAATTGTATTTGTTTGTTTATTTGTCTGCTTCCCCCTCCCGGCGCCCAGGGCACGAACGTCATCCCGCTACTGTGCACCTCCCAGTTTGACCCCAGCCAGTTCGCCAACCCCCAGGCCTTCGACCCCGGGCACTTTTTGGACGAGAGCGGCCGCTTCAAGCGCAACGACGCCTTCATGGCCTTTTCGGCGGGTGAGGAGAGGTGGGCGCACGAGGCCCTCCCACCCCACCCCGCCCCACCCCACCCCCGGGGTGCTGACGGCCGCTGCCTTGCAGGGAAGCGCGTGTGCTTGGGCGAAAGCCTGGCCACCATGGAGCTCTTCATCTTCCTCACCGCCATCCTCCAGCGCTTCCGCCTGCGGGCGGAGGGAGAGCCGGCCGCCATCGACATCACCCCCGAATCCAGCGGCCTGGGGAACATCCCCCGCCCCTACCGCCTCTCCCTCGTCCCGCGCTGAGCCCCCCCTCAGTAAAACCCCCTCCGTGCGCCCCCCGCTCTCCCTCCCACGGGCTGGGGTCACCGGGACCCCCACGTCCCCCCGGCATGTAGCCGTGGGCTGCGGAGGGAAGATGCTGGAGATCTGGGGACAGAGGGGGCGTCCAATCGCTAATTAACCCCCCTGCCCCACCGCTAATCGGAAAGCGGCCCCCACGAGGGCTGCGCCTTGCGCAATGAGCGGCCGGCAGCGGCGTGCCAGGCGCGGCTGAGAGCCAGGGCTTAATTAAGCAATCGATAATTGCTGACGAAGCGTGGCGGGTGGTTGATGATCGCTGATTGTTGCACCGTCAATAAGCGCCGAGGAGGCGTGCCATGCAATTAACAGTCCATAATGGAGAGCACGGTGCCGTTACTTACGATTCCTGATCGACATCGTGCAATTAGCCACTGAGCCCCTCCTGCAGTTTGTGCTCAACGATGATCGGTAATCGGTGATTAATCAGGAGGGATTAATGAGGAGTGAGCCTGGGCTAACGAGCAGCCTGTCCTGCTCCGCGTCCTGGCTGCGCATCCCTGGGTGCAGGAATTGTTCTGGGGGAGGTTTGGCGAGGGCTCGGCGTGGGCGACGCGGCACGGGCAAGGCTGCGGCCAGAGGTGCCCCCCGAATCCCCTACTCGCTCCCCTTGCTAGCACCCGCGTCCCACCACTGGCGTGGTCCCACCACCCCCAAACCCCCTCCTTTCCCCCCCAAACCCCGTCCTTTCCCCCCCAAACCCCCTCCCTTCACCCCCAGACCCCCTCCTTTCGACCCAAACCCCGTCCTTTCACCCCCAGACCCCTCCCCACGCCACAAACCCCGTCCTTGCACCCCAAACCCCGTCCTTGCACCCCAAACCCCATCCCCACGCCCCAAACCCCGTTTCCCACACCTCGGCCCTGTGAGGGGTAGGGGGCTCCTGTGCCCCCCTGCCCCACATCCCCCCGACAGGGCGCTGGAGTCCCAGCCCTCCCCTGGTGCAAACCAGTGACCCCACAACTGGAATTTGCTGGAAACTTTATGAGCTGTGGGCCCACGCGGGGGTGGGGGTGTCCTGGTGCTGGGGGGGTCCTGGTGCCAGGGTGGGGTCTTGGGGGGGGTGTCCCCACTGCCGGGGTGTCTTGGTGCTGGGGGAAGGGGGCTTTGTCCTGAGGGGAGTCCTGGGGGGGGGCACATGTTCCTGGGGCCGGAGTGGGGGGGTCACAGAGCCACAGGAGGGTCTCGGTGGGGGGGGGGGGTCCCGGTGCTGGGAGAGGGTCTTGGTGCAGGGGGGTCTCGGGGGGGGCGGGGTCCCGGTGCTGGGAGAGGGTCTTGGTGCCAGGGTGGGGTCTCGGTGGGGGGCTCCTGGAGGAGGGTCCCGGTGCTGGGGGGGTCCCGGTCCTGGGAGGGGGTCTTGGTGCAATGAGGGGGTCTCGGTGTGTGAGGGGTCCTGGGGTGGCAGGGGTGTACTGGTGCCAGGGTGGGGTCTCGGTGGGGGGCTCCTGGAGGAGGGTCCCGGTGCTGGGGGGGTCCCGGTCCTGGGAAGGGGGTCTTGGTGCAATGAGGGGGTCTCGGTGTGTGAGGGGTCCTGGGGTGGCAGGGGTGTACTGGTGCCAGGGTGGGGTCTCGGTGGGGGGCTCCTGGAGGAGGGTCCCGGTGCTGGGGGGGTCCCGGTCCTGGGAAGGGGGTCTTGGTGCAATGAGGGGGTCTCGGTGTGTGAGGGGTCCTGGGGTGGCAGGGGTGTACTGGTGCCAGGGTGGGGTCTCGGTGGGGGGGTCCTGGAGGAGGGGGTCCCTGTCCTGGGGGGGGCGCGGGGGTCAGCGGGCCAGCACACGCAGGCGGTAGAGCGGGGGGATGTTGGCGAAGCCGCTCTGCAGCGGGGCGGTGGGCAGCTGGGCGGGGGGCAGCAGCGGCTGCAGGCGCAGGCTCTGCAGGATGGCGGTGAAGAAGAGGAAGAGCTCCATCCTCGCCAGGGCCTCGCCCAGGCACACACGCTTGCCTGCCGGGGAGCGCGTCAGCGGGGCCGCGGGCGGCAGCCGGGGGTCCGGGGAGCCCCCCGCCGCCCCCAGTACCGGAGGAGAAGGCAACAAAGGCGTCGTTGCGCTTGAAGGCCCCGCGCTCGTCCAGGAAGTTGGCGGGGTCGAAGGCGTCGGGGCACGCGAAGGCGTCGGGGTCATGGAGGACGGAGCTGAGGAGAGGGTACACCTCGGTGTCCTGAGTGGGGGACACGGGGGTCAGCGGGGGACACTGCGGGGGACACCTCGGTGTCCTGAGTGGGGGGACACAGGGGTCAGCGGGGGACACTGCGGGGGACACCTCGGTGTCCTGAGTGGGGGGACACGGGGGTCAGCGGGGGACACTGCGGGGGACACCTCGCTGTCCTGAGTGGGGGGACACGGGGGTCAGCGGGGGACACCTCGGTGTCCTGAGTGGGGGGGACACGGGGGTCAGCGGGGGACACTGCGGGGGACACCTCGGTGTCCTGAGTGGGGGGACACGGGGGTCAGCGGGGGACACTGCGGGGGACACCTCGCTGTCCTGAGTGGGGGGGACACGGGGGTCAGCGGGGGACACTGCGGGGGACACCTCGGTGTCCTGAGTGGGGGGACAAGGGGGTCAGCGGGGGACACTGCGGTGTCCTGAGTGGGGGGCATGGGTTCAGCACACGGGACAGTGCGGCGTGCACAAGGAAGCGTGCGTGGGGCAAGCGTGCACGGGGAAGCAGGCGTGCAGCAGGTGTGCACAGAGCACGGGGCAGAGTGTGCAGGGAAGCACGCGTGCAGCACATGTACGTGGAGCGGTGTGCATGGGGAAGCACGCATACAGCACGCATGGAGCCGTGGGCATAGGGAAGCACGCGTGCAGCAGGCATGCATGAGGCGGGATGCACGGGGAAGCAGGCGTGCACAAGGAAGCAGGTGTGTGCAGAGCGCTGTGCTTGTGCAGCTGACGGGCAGCAGGCACGCGTGGCACCTTGGGGATGAGGTAGCCGCGGAAGAGCGTGTCGCGCGTGACGCGGTGCGGCACGTTCATGGGGATGAGGTCGCTGACGCGCTGGATCTCGTGGATGACGGCGTCCGTGTAGGGCATGCGGCTGCGGTCCTCGGCACGGGGGGCCCGCTGCCGCCCGATCACGCGGTCGATCTCCTCGAAGACCTTTTCTGAGGGGGCACGAACCCTGCCGCCCTTGCATGACCGGCGTGCGCCCCACTGCCCTTGCATGACCGGCGTGAACCCCGCTTGCCTTGCACAACCGGTGTGAACCCTGCTGCCCTTATACGGCCGTCGTGTGCCCTGCTTCCCTCGCACGGCCAGCACGAACCCCACTTCCCTTCTGCGGCTGGCATGAACCCAGCTTCCCTCGCACGGCTGTCGTGTGCCTCCCTTGCACAGCAACCATGGACGCTGCTTCTCTTGCACGGTCAGCGTGAACCGTGCTTCACTCGCACAATCATTGTGCACCCCGCTTCCCTTGCACGGCTGGCGTGAACTCCGCTTGCCTTGCACAACCAACGTGAGCCCCACTTCTCTTGCGCGACGGGCGTGCGCCCCACGTACCTTGCACGTCCGGGTACTTCATGAGCATGAGGAAGCCGTAGCGGAGCGTGGAGCTGACGGTCTCGGTCCCAGCGAAGAAGAGGTTGAGGGTGCTCAGTTCCAGGTTCTCTGTGTTGAACTCCGACGAGGGGTTGTCCTTCTCCTGCGGGCGGGAGCACGCACGTGTGCACCTCGGGGCGCACGAGAGCGCGTGGGAGGACCCCTGGGCGCGCAAGGGAGCTGGGTGCACGGGATCATCCCTGCGTGTGCGAGAGATCCGGGGGCAGGGGAGCAGCCGTGGGTGCACAAGGGACGTGGGTGCCGGGGAGCACCCTGAGCGTGCAAGGGAGCTGGGCGCACGAGGGCTGCGGGCGCGCGAGGGCTGCAGGCGCGCGAGGGCTGCGGGCGCACCTTCTCCATCTGCAGCAGGAAGCAGTCGATGTAGTCCCGCGGGAAGCCGGCCTCCAGGCTCTCGGCGTTTTTTCCGCACGCGCCGGGCGATGAAGCTCCTCATCCTCGCCAGCAGCCGCGGGATCTTGATGTGCGGGCCCGGGAAGTACTGCAGGAACGACTCCCCCATCTCGTAGAACTGCGGGACCGAGGGGTTAGCGCCGGCCGGGACCCTGCGCCCCCCCTTTCCCCCCGCCCCCCCTGCCTCCCAGCCCCCCACCTGCGCCCAGGGGGTGCTGATTTCCCGGAAAATCTCGTTCATCATCTGCAGCAGCTCCAGGAACTCGGCGTCACGGTAGTCGAAGCGCTTCCCAAAGACCATGGCGCAGATGACGTTGGAGACGGCGCAGCTCAGCAGGTACGTGGGGTCAAAGGGCTCCCCTGCGTGCCACGGGGGTCAGCGCCCACGGCTGGGCCGGGACCCCCCGCCCCCAAAAGCCCTCCGGTACCTTGGGTGCTGCGCAGCTCGTCCACCAGCGCCTGCGCCTCCTCCTGGATGCGGCCCTCGATGCCCTTGCGCCCCATCCCGAAATCCCGCAGCACCGTCAGCGAGAAGCGGCGCAGCTGCCGCCAGCGCTCCCCGTTGGAGAAGACCACCCCTGCGCGTGGGGGGGGGTGAGCACCCAGACGTGGGGAGGGGGCACCCAGAAATGGGGAAATGGGGGGTGGGCACCCGGAAATGGGGAGGGGGCACCCAGAACTTGGAGGGGCGCAAGGGGATGAGCACCCACGGGGGGGCGTTGGCGCCAGCGCCCATGGGGGCGCGGGGACGAGCCCCTCACCCGCTCAGCACCCGCCGAGCCCGTGCCACCATCGCCCTGACGCTGCGCTCACCGTGCCCGCGGAAGGTGCTCTCCAGCGTTGGCATGCGCCCGCGCCCCGCGAAGGCCTCGGCGTTCTCCACCAGCGCCTCCCGCACGGCCGCCGCCCCCCGCAGCACCACCACGGGCCGCCGGCCCAGGTAGACGGTGAACACCGGCCCATACGCCTGGCTCAGCTGCGGGTGGGGCGGGTGGGCGCCGTGCGGGTGCCCCCCGCCCCAAATCCCCGCAACCCCCCCCAAAAATGCTCCCCGCGCCCCACCTTCATCAGCGACTGGTAGGTGCGGGATGGGGAGATCTGCAGCAGGTTGCCCAGCACGGGCAGCGCGAGCGGGCCGGGGGGCAGGCGGCCGCGGCGCGGGCGCAGCGCAAGGAAGAGGAGGAGGAGGAGGGCGAGGAGCAGGAGGAAGGGCGCGCTGGCCTCCATGGCGGCGCACGGCTCGGCTGCTCGGCAGGCCCGGCCGGCGTCCGCTCTCCCTATTTATGCGGTTGCACAAGAGGCGGCGGCGGCGGCCGCTGGGCTCATGCCTCGTGCCGGGGCCACGCCTGGGCACGGCCGGGCTCTGCAGGCCTCGTGCGCGGCCCTCGTGCGTGACCCTGCGCCCCGGTGCGTGACCCCGCACGCTTGTGCACAGCCCTGGTGCGTGGCCCCGTGTCCTCGTGCGAGGCCCCGTGTCCCCGTGCAAGGCCCCACGTCCTCGTGCGTGGCTCCATGGCCCTGGTGCGTGGCCCTCATACGTGACCTCAGACCCTCGTGCATGACCTCGAGACCTGGCGCGTGGCCCCGTGCGTGTCCCTGAGCCGTGGTGCACGGCCCTGAGCCCTGGTGCACGGCCCCATGCAGCTGTGCGTGTCCCCATGCGTGGCCCCGTATCCCTGTGCAAGGCCCTGTGTCCCCATGCACAGCTCCGTGTCCCCGTGCGTGGCTTCATGAGTGACCCTGCGCCCTCGTGCATGACCTCGAGCTCCGGTGCGTGTCCCCGTGCATGGCCTCGTGTCCCAGTGTGTAGCCCTCGTGCGCGACCCCAAGCCCTCATGCATGACCCTGAGCCCTGGTGCGTGTCCCCGTGTCCTCATACATGTCCACACGCGTGTCCCCCAGCCCCGGTGCTGCCCCGTGCACAGCAGGGGTCTCACCGCAGCAGCGTCCCCGCAGGCAGCAGCAGCAGGGAGGCGGAGGAGGAGGAGGGGGAGGGCCGCGGGCCCTGCACAGGTGGGTGTTGCACAACCGGCGCACCCCCCTCGCACGTGGAGCTGGGGGGTGACGCGGCGGCGGCGGCACCCAGTGTGCAAACACCCGCGGCCCCGGGGCGCCCCGGCCTGCACGTGCACGGCCCCGTGTCCTGGCGTGTGGCCCCGTGCACTCCTCTGCGGCCCCGTGCCCTCATGCGCGGCTTCATGTGCCTCACGCGTGTCCCTGTGCCCCTCTGTGTGCCCCCTTGTCCCCGTGCACATCCCTGCTGCGTGATCACGCCATCCCGTGCTGCGCCATGCTGTGTCATGGCTTGATCTGCCACACCGTGCCATGATACGCCAGGCCGTGCCACGCCGCGCCGTGACCTGCCATGCTGTGCCATGGTATCCCACACCGTGCCACGCCGTGTTATGCCGTGATCTGCCGTGTCACACCATGATCTGCCACACTGCGCCATGATATGCCAGACCGTGTTGTGCCGTGTTGCACCGTGCTGCATCATGCCATGCTGTGCCGTGCTGTGCTGTGATCTGCCACGCCGTGCCGTGCTGCACCGTGACATGCCACGCCATGCCGTGTTGTGCCGTGATCTGCCACACCATGCTGCGCCGTGCCATGCCGCCTCATGCCGTGCCGTGTGCCATGTGACACCTTTCCAATGCCCCGTGCACACAGCGACACGCACCAGGGCACGGGGACACATGGGGACACACATGAAGACACAAGAACACGCAGCAGGGACACGCGTGAGGGGTGCAGGGCCGTGCGCAAGGACATGGGGACATGCAGCAGAGACACAGGGACAAGTGTGAGCACAAAGGGACATGCAGCAGGAACAGGGGGACATGCATGAGGACATGCACGAGGACACACATGAGGACATAGGGACACAGGGGGACATGCACATGGGGCACAGAGACACGCACGAGGACACAGGGACACGCATGAGGACTGGGGGCCACGCATGAGGGGCACAGGGACACACACCAGGGCACAGGGCCACGCACGGGGACAAGGAGACACGTGTCCCCATGTGTCCCTGTGCGTGTCCCCGTGTCACAGAATCATGTATGTCCTTGTGTGTCCCCATGCATGTCCTCAGGTCCTGGTGTGTGTCCCCGTGCCCCTTGTGCGTGCCCCTGTATCCCTACTGCGTGTCCCCATGTCCTCATACATGTCCCTGTGTTCTCATGAGTGTCCCCGTGTGTCCCTGTGTGTGTCCGCATGTCCCCGTGTCCCCTTGTGTCCCCGTGTGTCCTCGTGCATATCCCCATGTCCCTGCCGCGTGTCCCTTTGTGCTCATGCGTGTCCCCATGTCCCTGCTGCATGTCCTTGTGTCCTCGTGTGTGTCCCCGCGTGTCCCCGTGCCCTGGCGTGTGTCGCTGTGCCCACGGGGCACTGGAAAGGTGTCACACGGGGCACGGCACGGCACAGCAAGGCGGGGCACGGCACAGCATGACACCGCACGGCGTGATGTAGCATGTGCAGCACGGAATGGCGTGGCAGATCACGGCACGGCACAGCGTGGCATGATGCAGCACAGCGCGACGCGGCACGGCACGGTCTGGCATATCACGGCGCAAGTGTGGCAGATCATGGTGTAACATGGCATGGCACGGCACGGCGTGGCAGATCACGGCACAACACGGCGTGGCACGGTGTGGGATACCATGGCACAGCATGGCAGGTCACGGCGCGGCGTGGCACGGCCTGGCGTATCATGGCACGGTGTGGCAGATCATGCCATGACACAGCACGGCGCGGCACAGGATGGCGTGACAGATCACGGGACAGCGTGGCAGATGACGGCGCAGCGTGGCACAGCACGGCACAGCGTGGCATGATGCAGCACGGCGTGGCACAGCGTGGCATGGCCCGATGTATCACGGCACGGTGCGGCAGATCATGGCACGACATGGCACGGTGCAGCACGGGATGGCGTGGCGGATCACGGGACGGCCTGGCAGGTCGCGGCGCGGCACAGCGTGGCACGGGATGGCGTGGCGGATCATGGGACGGGCTGGCAGGTCGCGGCGCGGCACAGCGTGGCACGGGATGGCGTGGCGGATCACGGGACGGGCTGGCAGGGCGCGGCGCGGCGCGGCACAGCGTGGCACGGGATGGCGTGGCGGATCACGGGACGGGCTGGCAGGTCGCGGCGCGGCGCGGCACAGCGTGGCACGGGATGGCGTGGCGGATCACGGCGCAGTGCGACAGACAGCGGCGGGTCGCGGCGCGGGAGCACACGGCCTCGCCCGGCCTGGCCGCAGCTGGGCTGTCTCGCACCCGCGCCCTGACATCAGCGCGTCCCGCGCCAGCGCTGCTGCCACCACCACACCGTCACCACCGCCACACCGTCACCATCGCCACCAGCGTCACCATCGCCACCATTGCCACCGGCACCACTGCCCATAGCCGCGCCTGGCCGGGGCCACACCCCGCTGCACTCACTGCACCCACGTGGGGCAGGGGCTGGGTGGGCGCACCCGGGGGGCACCAGGACCCCCAGCCCCAGGGTGGCAGCGCAGGCGCACGGGGAGCACGAGCCCACCTGGCCCCACCCACGTCCCCGTCCCGTGTCCCACCCGTGTCCCCGTCGCTGTCCCCAGCCCCGTGCCCCCACTGAGGGGGTCAGGGAGTCAAACTGGGTGTTGAGGCTCAAACTGGAGCCGAGGGGGTGCAAACTGGGAGCTGGGGGTGGTGCAGGCCGTGGTGCGACGGCCTGACACGGGGCCAACCGCATCGCACGGGGCCATCGGTGTCGCACGAGGCCTGTTGGTGTCACACGAGGCCTGTTGGTGTCACACAGAGCCTGTGGGCGTTGTGCTGGCCGACCGTGTCGCACGAGGCCCATGGGTGTCACACGAGGCCCATCGGCGTCGCACGAGGCCCGTCGGTGCCACACGGGCGTGCAAGCCTTGCACGAGGCGCGTTCCCCTCGCGCGGGGCTGGCGGGTGTTGCCCGGGGATGTCAGCTTCGCCCGGGGCACGCTGGCCTCGCACGGTGTCGCACGAGGCGCGGGGCCCTCACACGGGGACATGGTAACGGGGCGCACGGGGCCGTCACTGTCACACGGCGGTGTCATGGGGGGGGGGGGGTGCTGAGGCCATGCAAACGCCCAGCACCGGGGTCCTCAGGGGTCCCCGTAGCGGGGGAGGGGCGAGGGGGGGGTCCCCGCGGGGGGAGGGGGTCCCTGGGCAGTGGCCCCTCCCCCTTCACTCTGAGTTGGGGGGGGAAGCACCCGACGGCAGGGAGCCCCCTCCCCCAGTTCCTCTCCCAGCACTTTAGGGGGGCGGGGGGGGCAGCGGGGGGGGGGGGCAGGGTTGTCTGAGCCCCCCACCCCCCAGCGCTGCCCGCATCCCCTTTGGGGTCCCCCCGGGCCCAGTTTGGGGTTCCCCCCCCCATATTGGAGTTCCCCCCGGCTCCACCTCCCCCCAGTTTGCCCCCCCCCCCGCCCCGTTTCGGGTCTCCCCCGCTCCATCCCCCAGCCTCCCCCCAGCTCGGGGCCCCCCTCGGTCCCAGTTCGGGAATCCCCCAGCCCCGGTTTGGAGTCCACCCCCAAGTTGGGGCCCTCCCTGCTCCACCCCCCCATTTCGGGGTCCGCCCCCCCCTCTCCCCCCGGCCCAGTTTGGGGTGTGCTCCCCCCATTTCACAGCCCCTCCCCCCCCGGTCCCGTCCCGTACCCCCGCTCCCATTTCGCTTCCCCCCCCCTTCCCCCCCCCCCTCGGGCGCGGCCGCCGCGTCCCAGCAAAAACTTTTCCCTCCCCGCCCCCCCCTCCCTCCCCCCCCCGCCCCTCCCCCGCCCCCCGCCCCCGCCCGGCTCCGCCGCTGCCTCCGGTTTCCCCTCCGGTGGGTCCGGTCCCGCCGCGGGTGGGGGGGCGACGATGGGGCGGGGGCGGCGGGGGCGCTGCTGGCTCTGCTGGCGGCCGCCGCCCTGGGATCGGGCCCGGCCCCGCCCGGTGAGTGGGGGGGGTCACGAGTGGGGGGAGTCACGAGTGGGTGGGGGTCCTGAGGGGCGGGGGGTCCCGGGTGGGTGAAATCGCGGGGGGGGGGTTGATATAGGATGGGACCCGGGCGAGGGGGTGCCGGAGGGGTGCGGGGGCTCCTGAGTGGGTGGGTGGGTCTCGAGTGGGTGGGGGTCGCGATGGGTTGTGGTCCTGGGGAGAGGAAACCCCCGGGGGGGGGGGGGGGCTGGTGGGAGGGGGGACCCGGGGGGGTCTTGAGTGGGCGAGGGGGTCCCGAGTGGGTGGGGGGGTCTCGAGTGGGGGGGGGGTGTCCCGGTTGGGTGTGGTCCTAGGGGTGGAGACCGCGGGGGGAGGGAGCCGGGAGTGGGGAAGCCGGGGGAGGGGGTGCCGGGGGGGAGGGGAAGGGGTCCCGAGTGGGCGGGAGGGTCCCCAGGGAGGGGGGGGGCGGATCTTGAGTGGGGGGTAGTCCGGTGGGGAGGTCTCGGGGGAGAAATCGGGGGGGGGGGCTCATGAGGGATGGGGGGGGTCCTGAGTGGATGCAGGTCTCGGAGGAGGCCCCGGGTGGGGGGTGCGGGGGGTCTCGGTGGGGAGGGGACCCGAGGGGGGTCCGGCGGGGCCCCCCCGTGGGTTCGGGGGGGGAAATGCCGGAGATGCCTGAGGGGTCCCGGGGGAGCTGGGGGGAGGCGGGGGGGGGGGCCGTGACCCCCCACTTCCCTTCCCACGCCCCGCCGCGACCCCCCCCCCGCCCCCCCCGGGACCCGGGTGTCTGGGCCGGGCCGGTCCCCTCCCCCAGTTTGGGGGGCACGGTGCCTCCCCCACCCCCAGGCACTGGGGGGGCTGTGGGGTGGGACAGGGTCCAGTGGGGGTTCTGGGGGGGCGGGGGTCCCGGGAACGGTGGGGGGCAGTGGGGCTCCTAGGGGTGGGTGGGGGTCCCGGGAGGGGTCCTGGGGATGGTGGCGGTCCCAAGGGTGGGCGGGGGTCCCAGTGGGGGTCCTGGGGGGTAGTGGGGGTCCCAGGGGTGGGTGGGGGTCCCGGGAGGGGTCCTGGGGATGGTGGCGGTCCCAAGGGTGGGCGGGGGTCCCAGTGGGGGTCCTGGGGGGCAGTGGGGGTCCCAGGGGTGGGTGGGGGTCCCGGGAGGGGTCCTGGGGATGGTGGCGGTCCCAAGGGTGGGCGGGGGTCCCAGTGGGGGTCCTGGGGGGCACTGGGGGTCCCAGGGGTGGGTGGGGGTCCCGGGGGGCACGCTGAGCCCCCTGCCCCCCCAGCGCTGCGGTTCCTGGAGCAGCCCTCCAACGTCAGCTGCGCGGTGGGGCAGCGCGTGCAGCTGCGGTGCCGGGTGGGGGGCGCGGGGGGGCCCCCCGAGCTGGGCTGGCGGCGCGACGGGCGCGCGCTGGAGCTGGCCGACAGCGACCAGGCCCAGGTCCCGCTGGGCGACGGCGCCTGGCTGGGCAGCAGCCAGCTCAGGTGGGCGCCGCGCGCGGTCACGCCACGCCACGCCACGCCACGCCACGCCACGCTCTGTCACACCACGCCACGCTCTGTCACGCCACGCCACGCTCTGTCACACTATGCCGTGTCACACCGTGCCATGCCATGTCACACTCTGTCACGTAATGCCACGCCACATCACGCTCTGTCATGCCATGCCATGCCATGCCGCACCCTGTCATGGCCCGCTGTGTTGCAGCAGCGTGTCACGCCATGCACGTTGCACGCTGTCGTGTTGCACCATGCCGTGTTGCGTCGTCCCATGCCATGTTGCACCGTGCCATAGCGTGTCATCCCATGCTGCAGTGCACCCTGCCGTGTTGCACCGTGCCGTGTCACACCAGGCCATGTTGTCCCATGCCACATTGCACTGCATCATGTTGTGCCACGTCACGCCATGTTGCACCATGCCGTGTTGCGCCGTGCCACACTACCACATGCTGCGTTGCACCACGCCATGCCGTGTCACTCCGTGCCGTGTCACCTCATGCCGTGCCATGTCGCTCTGTACTGTGTCACCCTGTGCTATGTTGCCCCATGCCGTGTCAACCCATGTCTCCCATGCTGGTGCGTGTTGATGCATGTGCCCCACCCCCCCACATCGGTGCATGTTGCCCCACGTCGCCCCATGTCACTGCCTGTCGCTGTGTGTTGGTGCATGATGCTGCATGTTGCCCCGTGTTGGTGTGTGTTGATGCATGTTGCCCTATGTTGATACGTGTTGGTGCACGTTGCCTGTGTCACTCCGTGACAGTGTGTGTCACTGCATGACAGTGTATGTTGCCCTGTGGTGTTGTGTCTGCCTGTCACTGCATGTCAGTGCATGTTGCCCCATGTCGATGCGTGTTGGTGAGTGTTGCCCCGTGTCGGTGTGTGTTGATGTGTGTCGGTGCGTGTTGCCCCATGTCGATGCGTGTTGGTGAGTGTTGCCCCGTGTCGGTGTGTGTTGATGTGTGTCGGTGCGTGTTGCCCCATGTCGATGCGTGTTGGTGAGTGTTGCCCCGTGTCGGTGTGTGTTGATGTGTGTCGGTGCGTGTTGCCCCATGTCGATA